>NW_027206083.1:600000-780000 GCF_024711535.1 Dipodomys merriami | reverse complement strand
CGTAGTAGACATACATGTCAACTAGGTGGTGTGTCCAGACATTGTATGTGAATTGCCCTAAAGTTCCTCTGTAAGTCCTACCTGTGCCTGAAGCCCTGCTTCTCTGACTGGATCTCTTGGTCTGTCTGAGGATTTCTGGAAGTTCAGGAAGTAACAAACCTCTGTTACCTTTTCCTTTTCATAAGAGTTCTGATGAATAAGCAAAATTAATTTCCCTGAGAGGGGCTGTTTGTTCCAGAAGATGGAATAATAGGATTCCCCATTCCCATACAAACAGTCTAGGGTCACAGCCTCCTTTTCCACCAGCAGAATTGAAGTTTGAGCTTCAGCTACCTTCTGGGCCATGCTGGCTCCTGAAATAAAGAGGACAGGGTCAGACTGACATTTTGTTTTATAACCAAGGAATGAAGGAATTTAAGGCTTGAAGCTGTGATTCCTTCCCTTCTGAGTTTCATTAGAAAACAAAGCTCCTCTCACTATCACATGCATGACTGAGAAGAACCTGAGCCCTGTGTTTTTGGACATCCTTACCAAGGCAGATAGAAGCAATGGCTGTCCCCAGCAGGCTAGTGATTCTTCCCCTGATTTAGACACTATAGGTATATAGGGACTTATTGTAAGACAGAGATGACTGTACAATGATGTTGAAAGGGAATGGAAAAGATACACATTCAAAATCAAAAAAGAGCTGTATAATTTATTTTTAAAGGACAAAATACTTTTTCAGGAAAGAATTAATGGAACTGAAAAAGATGAGATTTTTATGTGTCTACCTGGATATGCCACCATATGCAAGTATTTGTAACAGTACTGTATGTGAGTTTGAGGTTTCTTTTTAGAAGATCAGTACTTTAACCAGTACGCTTTGGGTGAAATAAATCATTCCATGCCTCCATGTTGAGGCAGACTTCAATGTGTGTGGAGTCTAGCAGCCTCCTGAAAAGTTGGACTTAGGAACAAGTCACACAACTCCATGAACTAATTCTTCAAAATAAATGTGTATATAGATAGATGAAGTGATGAATAGGTTCATAGCAATATGAATGCACATGTCTAGTTCCATAGCTGCAGATACAGAGAATTCTGCAATCATCACTGCAATCATCACCTTTCATAGGCACATGCCCTTTCCAGTTCTTTACCATCTTTTTTATTACTTTCTAATGCTGAGGTTTAAATTTTGGGACTGGTGCTTGCTAGGAAGGTGCTCAACCACTTGAGCAATGCCTCCATTTTTATGTTTGACTTATCTTTAGCTACCATTTTATCCTTTTATCCCCTGGAGCTAAGCTGAGACTACAATGTTCCTACTTACCCTTCAGGCATAGCTGAGGGAACACCTACATTATCTCATACTATCATTAAATCTTACTGTGGCTGATCTTGAAACTCATTTCATGCTGGGATTACAAATATTTATCACCAGTTCTGACCTCTTGCTATCTTTTAAAAATAGAGTTGATGGTAATTCAGGATGAATTACCTTCCACTGGCTAAGTTAACTACCTTGCCTACATTTTGTAAGAAGGCCAGCATGTATGGAACTGACTGGGGACATTTATCTCTTTGACTTTAATTGCTTTTGCAATTATATTTTTCCTTCCTCTCTTTCTTTTGATCATCAGGATGTGTCTTCCTGATTCAATAACCAGGCAACCTTTCCTCTACATGATGAAAGCTCTTTCCTCTCCATGCACTGTTAGTACATTTGAGGCTTTCTTCATTCCTTCTCATCTTCTTATTTCTTCATTCTTTCTCATTTTCACCCTTCTTTAGCTAAGAAGAATTCTGAGTAGAACTATGGGCTGTGGTCCTCCAATGACCTCTCCTGCTCTATACTTTTACTGGGCTACTGTGCAAATTCCACCTTCTCCATCACTTGTGAAATCCTGAAAATAAATAGGATGGAACAATGTGGACCATGGTGATCTGGAACAAGATTGGAGTTAGACTTTGCAAGAATGAGCACAGAACAGAAAAAAGCATTTGACATGATTAAAAACCCCTTTATGAGGGGCTGGGAAGGTGGCTCAGTGGTAGAGCACTTGCTTTGCACACATGAGGCCTTGAGTTCGATCCCTCAGCACCACATAAGCAGAAAAAAAAAGCCGGAAGTGGTGCTGTGGCTCAAGTGATAGAGCAATAGCCTTGAGCTGAAGAGCTTTAGGGACAGCGCCCAGGCCCAGAGTTAAGGCCCACGACCAGACCCCCTAGGAATACATACAACATTCCTCAATATAGTAAATGTTTACATGACAAACTGAAACCAGCATTTTACTTAATGGTGAAAAGTTAAAACCATTTCCTCTAAAATCAGTAAGAAGGATGTCCACTCTTTCAGTATCTCTTTAATATAATACTGGAATTCCTATCAAGGACTATAAGGCAAGGGAAAATCATAAAGGTAATACAAATATGGAAAGAAGTTAAACTATCCCTCTTTGCAGATGACATGATCCTGTATTTAAGGAATGCTATAGATTTCTCCTCCAAGTTAAATGAGTTGACCTGAAACTTTGGCAAAGTAGCAGAATATAAAATGTTAAATGGATTATTATTTTTCATAGTTTTAAATTTTATTGTAAATATACTTTTTATACCTGTTTTATCCTAAATTTATTATTCAGTTTTATGTTTTAAATTTTTATCTTTGTAAGTTTGTAGAGTTTTATTTTATTTAGTTTCATCCTATTCAGAGTTCCATTTTATGGTATGCCATAATCCATTTAGGTCTCATCTTCAAAGATACAATCATTTTCAATATCATATACTCATTCTTTTTGGAAACAAATGTGAATTTTTACCACATATATTTAAAATAGAAATAATATAAAATATCAAGTGATTACAAATATTTTTGACAAGGCATACCTTTGAAAAAAGAGAGGAAATTGGGGCTGAGAAGGTGGCTCAGTGGCAGAGCGCTTGCCTTGCATGCATGAGGCCCTGGGTTTGATTCCTCAGCACCACATAAGCAAAAAGAAAAAAAGTCGGAAGTGGCGCTGTGGCTCAAGTGGTAGAGTGCTAGCCTTGAGCTAAAGAGCTGAGGGACAGGCCCCATGACAAGACCCCCCCTCCAAAAAAAGAGAGGAAATTATACAATGGACAAGACAATCTTTTCAAAAATTGGTGATGGAAAAATTAAACTGGTTTTCTATATGAAGAAGACAAAATAGGACATAATCTCCTAGGCGCTACAAAATTCAAGTCAATATCAAAAATTTTAAACTGCATAGCTTTAGAGGTAAAAAAAAAAAACATAGGAAACTCTTTGAAAGTTATTGACATTTGTATCGACTTATTATATAAAAGTTTAACTGAGTAAAAATAAGAGCAAGAATTAAAAATAGGACTGCATCAAATTAGAACTATTGAGTAGAGAAAGAATTTTTATGTAAAACATACAAAGCTCAAAAATAGGTCTCAAATTAAAAGCTATTGCAATTCATAAATGTGTAAATGAGTTGATAGGTTTCAGAAAATACAAATTGTGAACACGTGAAGAAATTGCCAACATATTACAGGCATTAAGGTAAATTAAATAAATATTGAAAGTAAGGTTCCATTAAATCCCAATCAGACTGGAAAGCATTAAGAAAATAAGTTATAACATGCTGGAAAGTATAGAATAAAAGACATCATAACATAATAGTGGAAATGTAAGCTAGGGCAACCAGTAAAGATAAATTACCCAATTTGATATTTAGCACATATTGGTCAGTATCTCTTGCAGTTAGTATATAGTGGTATACTTAAGTTACTTCATCTAAACTGACTGGTTAGACAACCTTGACAAGAATTAATGAACTGTATTTATGTCATGTTATTATTTTTTGTGGTCTTATATCACACTGTTCAGAACATAATCACTCTTGAAAATAAAACTTGAATCTGATTATATAAAGCTATAGATCAAGATTCCAAATAAATATTACATTTCCTCTTATATGTGGAATCTAGAGAGATAAATATATGATACAAATATAAAAAGACTATTTGAGGGTGGTTAATAGGAGGAAAGAGGAAGGAGACAGTGTTGAGAACACATGATCAAAGTATACTATATCTATGTATACAAATGAAGCCAATTAAAATTGTAAACAGAAAGCTGAACATGACATAGGAAAGAGTAATAAAGTGGGTAAACAGCAATGGTATGTTCTATGTATGCATAGAGACAGCACAACAAAAATATAGTGTACAACTAATACATACCAATTAAGGAAAACGATAAAAGATTATAGAAAATATGATCTTAGTAGTTATTGGTAGATAAATAATTTTTAAAACACTCATTTAATATTTTATGTATGTATATGAGGTTTTTCTTTTCTCCATGTTCTAATTTTGAAAATATAATTCTATAATTAGTATCATTCTAAAGAAGCACATTCTTAAGAGATACTCAATTTATTTCCAAGATTTTTATTTTTTTCAGTCACAGAATTGGTAATTTTACCCAAGACACAGTTTCAGAAGGTGAATGTTTGTAAAGTCCAAAGACAGTGTCCCTACCCAACATGGATATCATCATGTGTACATATCAAAAGGCAAAACTGAAAGAAAATCTGGTCTAAGGAATTTTGCAGATAAGTCATCTTACCCTTTAGGAGGTAATTCTTGAATATTTTCATGTTTGTTTTAAGAATGTCCACTAGGTATGGAGTTGAGATATTTAGATATTTTCAAAAGAAACAATGGGTTTTTTTTTTTACAGATTTAATTTATTCCCTCTTTTTTAATTTTTTATTTTTTAATCATTTTTTCTGGATTGGTTCCATACCTTAGCTATGGTAAATAATGCTGCAATAAACATAGTTGTCCTGGTAGCTTTAGGATGGTCATGTTTGTGATCATTTGGATAAATGCCCAAAAGTGGGATTACTGGGTCATAGGGGAGCTCTATGTGGAGTCTTTGGAGGAACCTCCATACTGCTTACCAAAGTGGTTGAACAAGTTTACACTCCAATCAACAATGCAGTAAGGTTCCCTTCTGTCCACATCCCCTCCATCATCTGTTGTTATTAGAGTTCCTGATTATATCCATTCTAATTGGGTGAGGTGGTATCTCAATGTTGTTTACATTTCTTTTATGGTTGAACATTTCTTCATGTGTCTATTGGCCATCCTTCTTTTCTCTTCAGAGAAGTTTCTCTTTAAGACTTTAGCCCACTTATTTATTGGGCAGTTGTTTCTTTGAAGATTTGATGTTGGGGGATTTAATTTTTTGAGTTCCAGGTATATTTTAGATATGAGACCCTTGTCCATTGTATGACTAGTGAAGATCTTCTCCCAATCCGTGGGCTTTCTATTGATCTTGCTAGCTATGTCCTTTGCCATGCAGAAGCTCTGCAATCTCATGCTATCCCATTTGTCCAACCTTTCTTTGATTTGCTGTGTTTCTGAGTCTCTTTAAGAAAATTTTGGCCTGTGCCAAGGAGACCTAGGGTTTCTCCTGTTCCATCCTGTAATGTTTTCAGGGTGTCTGCTTTGACTTGGAAGTCTTTGATCCATTTGGAGTTGATTCTGGTGCAGGGTGATATATAAGGATCTAGCTTTAGTTTTCTACAAGTGATTAACCAATTTTGCCAGCACGATTTACTGAAGAGGCTGTCTTTCTTCCATTCTATTTTTTTTAGCTCCCTTATCAAAGATTAGATGGCTATAGCTCTGTGGTTTCATTTCTGGGTTTTCAATTCTATTCCATTGGTCCTGAGATCTGTACTTGTGCCAGTACAAAGCTGTTTTGATTACTATTTCTTTGTAGTAGAGTTTGAAATTTGGTATTGATATTCCTCCAGCACTGTTCTTTCTGTTAAGGATCGTTTTTGCTATTGGGGTCTTTTATTGTTCCATATGAATTTTTGGATTGCCTCTTCTATTTCCTTGAAGAATGAGGTTGGAATATTGCTAGGTATAGCATTGAATTTGTAGATAGCCTTGGGAAGTATTGCCATTTTCACAATGTTGATCCTTCCAATCCAGGAGCATGGGAGGTTTTTCCACTCTCTAAGTTCTGTTTTGATTTCCTTTTTCTTGCTGCACTTTTTCAAGGAGGTTCAGATGTCTCATTAAATTGTTGGTTTCAGATTCTCCAATTTGTTGATGTAGGAACTCAGAGCTATAAACTTGCTACTGCCTTTGCTGTGTCCCAGAGGAGTTGGTAAATTGTGTGTTCATTTTGATGAATATCATGATCATTTGAATTTCCTTTCTAATCTCTTCCGTGACCCACTGGTGATTCAACAGTGTGTTGTTTAGCCTCCATGTGTTACACGGCTTTCTTTGGTGGCTTTTGGTGTTGAGTTCTACTTTTATTCCATTGTGAGAATGCAGGGCATAACTTCAATGTTTCTAAATTTGGACAGGTTTGCTTTGTGGTCTATTTTGGAAAACGTTCCATGTGATGCTGAGAAAAACATGTATTCTGATGGGACTGGGAGAAATATTCGGTAGATGCCTGTTAAATCTAGTTGATCTGTGCAGTTGTTTAGATTTGCAGTTTCTCTGTTGAGTTTTATCCCCTAGTGGGGATAATGGTGTGTTAAAGTCCCAACAATTAATGTCTTTGGATTTATGTGAGATTTGAGGGAAAGTACGGTTTGTTTGGTGAATAGATATTTAGAATTGTAATATCTTCCTGAAGGAGAGATTCCTTAATTCGTATGTAGCAACCTTCTTTATCTCTTCTCAGTAATTTTAATTTGAAAGCTATTTTATCTTATATTAGAATTGCAAGTCCTGACTGTTTATGCTTGGTAGATTTTGTTCCAGCCTTTCACTTTCAGAATATGTTTGTTTTTATGAGCAAGGTGTGATTCTTGAAGGTAGCAGATAGTAGGATCTTGCTTTTTAATCCAACTAGACAGTCTATGTAACTGAAATGCAGAGTTTAGTCCATTAATGTTGAGAGTTAGGACTGAGTGGTGTTTGGGAGTTCCTGACATGTTATTCACCTTCTTGGGGGATGCAAAAGTTGGGTTCTTCCTATACTTCTTGGATTCTCAGTTTGGGTGTGGTTTCTTGGTCTTTATTGTGGTCTTGTTGGTTTTCTATGTGTAGAACATTTTTAAGTAGCTTTTGTAGGGCTGGTTTGGTGGAGATATAGTTTCAGTTTTTCTTTGCTAAGGAAGATTTTCATCTGACCTCCTGTTATGAGGAGAGTTTAGCTGGGTACAGCATTCTTGGTTGATAGTTGTTTGTCTTTAAGGCATGACATACATTATTCCACTCTCTTCTTACTTTGTCTCTGCTGAGAAATCTGAGGTTATTCTAATTGGTTTCCCTTTATAGGTCATTAATGTTTTCTCCTTGACAGCTTTAAGAATCTTTTTTAACTGAATTGATCCTGTGTTGATTCTAATGTTATGGTAGGATGTCCTTTTCTGGTCTATTTGGTGTTCTAAAAGCTTCTTGTATCTGCATTGGCTTATCTTTTTGCATGTTTGGGAAGTTCTCTGCTAGGATCCTGTTAAATAAATTTCCTAGACTATTAACTTCTGTCTCTAGATGCTCACCTACACCAATTATCCTCAGATTAGGCCTTCTGATGATGTCTTCCAAATGTTGAATAGATCTATCATATCTTGGATAGTTGTATGTTCTTTCTCTATAATATCTAGGCTATCTTCAATCCCTGAAATTCGATCTTCTGCATGGTCTAACCTACTGTCAAGGATTTATAATTTGTTTTTATTTCCTTTTCCACAACTGATTTGTTTAGTAAGGCATCAAAAATACATTCTTGAAAAGGTCAAAAGCTATGTACATATGACCATATAAGATGATACTAAGCGAAATGAACCCCAAGACAGGGACACAAGTGTTTTTTCCTTTCTTGCTATTGTTTCTAACATATTTATAATGTACCATGTGATTTTTTTGTTTCTTTGTATGTTGCTCCCCCATGGTATAACCTCTGTTTTCACTGTATTTATATTTGCACTGTATTTACATCTTGTATATACACTTCTCTAATTTGGGGAGGGGAAGGGAAAAAACAAAATGATTAAATAGGGATACAGGTTGACCCATTGTAACAATGAGATGTACAAGACACTATGTTGAAAATGAACTTTACAATTTTAGCAGGGAAGGGGGTCGGGGGTTGGGGGTGGAGGTAGTTGTGGAGGTGGGAGGGAAGGGATGGTAGGAGAAAAACAAAGGAGGAGGTAACAATGCTTGATAGGAAATGTACTCATTACCTTGCTCATGTAACTATAACACCTCTGTATTTTTACAATAAAAATACATTCTTGAATTTTCTGAGTTCTGGTCACATGCATATAAGTATGTACTTTGTTAAGTGTGTTAGCTTTATGGTGGTAACCATTTCAAAATGTTTATTTAATATGAAAATATTGTCTAATATTCCTTCAAAATATATAATTTTCTGTGTAAAATTGACCTAGCTAAGGATTAAATATTTTGAAAATTATATCCATACTTCCATAAACTCATTTTTGGAGAGTTATGTGTTTTAGAAATGTGTTCAACAGATTCTTAGTCGAAAGTATAATAAAATGCACATTTTAAAAATAGGAAATTCACTAATTGTTGTCACAGTCATGAAATACCACTAAAAATTCTCAACGTTTAGAGAAGCCAAATTTCCTGGTACAAGTCATACATTAGTAAGATTATTTGTGATCTTTCATTTCATGAAAGTGACTGTAGTTTTCAATTATATCAAATCAATATTAAGTTACTGACTTTTTACATTCTCATGAGAAATAGAAAATTTACATAAGTGCTAGTCAAAAAGAGTTCAGCATAAGAAACTGTAAATTCACTATGAGTAAATAAGGATGGCATAAAATTTTATTTGTAATGTTTAAGTTTACATTCCTTATATATTTATGTTGAATAATAAAATGTTAGAAAGGAAAACATTGTTTCTTTTCTTCATGATATTTATCAAAGGGCTTTTCATCTGAGCAGCTTTTCATCTGAACAGCACAAATTGGTCTCTGTAGGAAACTTAGTCATAGGGTTTGGCTTTGGACCTCAACACAGATTCAATCCTCCTTAGTAGGGGACATGATTTGTCCTGTTGTTGCTATGTTTTATTAATTGACTTTGTCTCCATTCAAATGGAAGTTGTCCTGGATCCTATTTGCATTTGTCATTCACATAGTTCCTGTATTATACCACACCAGTGTACTATACCATGTCATAGTCCTTTCATCCCTGACTCTATCAAACATATTTACCTGCACCTTCACCTGGTCATGACCTACAGGACTAGCTGTTGGTGGCCATCACACTTGTATTGCTCAATTGAACACATAGTGCACAAGGCTGTCTTCAGAATCACCTCTCTTATGCAGGAGTCCAACATTACCTGTCAGAAGTATTTCTGCTCAGCACTGTAAGGGACTCCACATCTCTCACACTGTCCACTATCACAACTCAGGCATTCTACCTCACTAGGTGTAGAACCTCTTTTCCAGTGATTGAACAAACAGGCTTGCATAGCTCCTTCATGTCTTTGCCAAGAGGCTAAATCCAGTGCCTCAGGAGGGGCCTCTAGTACATAAACTTCCTGTCCCTTCTTTATTTCTGCCCTTAGTTGTGTACTTTCTGCACATAATCCCAAGCAAACCCTCTGGCTCCACCTCATGTCTTAGCTGAATTTGTACCTTCTGCTCACACAGCAGGCATAGAACTTGCCTGACTCAAGTATCTTGCAAATCAGTCCTTGTCCAGCAGCCTCCAAATGATGAGAGGGCAAGTCTCTGGGAGTGAAGGAAATGTAGGAATTGCTCCCAATCAATAAGAGCCACTTCTGCAGTCTCAGACTCAACAGGAGAATTACTGAATCAAGATTCTCAGGTACTTGTATTCAGGTGTCCTCATTTTGTAACTCAGAATTTTGTTAGTACTGAATCAGGGCCCTGACACTAGCAATAAAATATGCTCATGGGTGCTAGCCTTGGACAAATAGGCTCAGGGACAGTGTCTAGGCACTGAGTTTAAGACCCAAAACTAAACAACAACAACAAACTTTTCATGGACAATTACTCTTCTAATCTCTGTTACTCCCAAGATGAAGTTGTGGGTTGCAGTCCTCCTCATCCTCTGTCTGAAAAGATGTAAGGTTTCTTATTTTTACTGTAAAGAAGTTGAAAGTATACCAGTCTGATATATTGACTATGCAAGAAAATTGTGCCTGAAGAAAACAGGTGGAAAATGTTCTTTATGGCTTCTTTTCCAGTTTTCAAAATCAAAGCCTTCTCATGGACATACTTCCTAATTCTAGAACGTAAAACTTGCCTTCAAATTGCCTGAAGTGACAGAATTTTATAAATCACATGGGAAAATTTGTATTTTCCATTTCTGTCCTTATGCCTTATGCAATCTTTAGGCATATTAACAGAGGTAGGACCACCATCCTGTCCGTAAGAAGCTGAGTGTATCCATACCTAGGTGGGGGTATCTGGGTTTCTGATACTCATCAAAATAGTGGGTGATAGAAAAAGCTAAAGTTCTGATTTTTGGCTAGTTGAAAGGTCGACAAGCTTTAGCTTCAGAAAACCATGCTTATCAACCATTTCTTTACAATCTCTTGGCTTAATTACTTTTGAAATGTATGACAGAAATGACTCCATTTGGAATCTGACA
Organism: Dipodomys merriami; assembly: GCF_024711535.1. Lineage (NCBI taxonomy): Eukaryota > Metazoa > Chordata > Mammalia > Rodentia > Heteromyidae > Dipodomys > Dipodomys merriami. The sequence goes on along the minus strand of NW_027206083.1, from coordinate 769,377 downwards.
ACATCCCCTGTCTCAATGCTTACTTTCATACTATTAGAATCTGAATGGTTCTTCATCACTGGAATAAGCTTTGTCCCTAGAGGCCTTTTTCGTTGCCTGAATGTGATGTCCCAGTAGTTCTTATCCAAAGTTGGAGTGAAATGACAGTTTAGAAGGGACTCGGTGCTAAAAAGACATCTTATGATCTAATTGGGAGAAAAACAATTTAGAAGGAATGTCTCTTATACTAGTCTTGAAGTCTATTAGGGTAGTTTTCTTTAAATACATTTTTTATTATAAAAATACTACAGAGGGGTTACAGTTACATGAGTAAGGTAATGAGTACATTTCCTATCAAGCAGTGTTGACTCCTACTTTGTTTTTCCTCTATCATCCCTTCCTTCCCACCTCCACAATTACTCCCCCGACCCCCATGGCTCCCCGCTGGGTGAAGTTGTAAAGTTCATTTTCAACATAGTGTCTTGTACATCTCATTGTTACAATGGGTCAACCTGTATCCTTATTTAAGAATTTTTTCCCTTCTCCTCCCCAGATCAGAAAAGTGTATATACAAGATGCAGGTCACTGGAATCAAATACAGTAAAAACAGGGATTATACCATGAGGGAGGAACATACCAAAGAAACAAACAAACAAACAAAAAACAAACACACAGTACACTTTAAATACATTAAAAACAATAGCAAGAAAGAAAAGACCTTTTGTGTCCCTGTCTTGGGGTTCATTTCCCTTAACATCATCTTATATGGTCATATGTACATAGCTTTTGACTTTTTCTGGTTGTCCTAGACATACTTTTTTATTGCAAATAAGGGAAACCATGGGATTTATGTTTCTTTGGGCCTGGCTTACTTCACTTAATATAATTTTTTCCAAGTCTTTCCCTTTCCTAACAAATGGGGCAATGTCCTTCCTGATGGAGGCATAGAATTCCATTGTGTGTGTCTTTGTGTGTGTGTGTGTGTGTGTGTGTGTGTGTGTGTGTGTGTGTGTGTATCACATTTTCTTGATCCATTCATCTACTGAGAGGCATCTGGATTGGTTCTACATCTTAACTATGGTAATAATGCTGTGATAAACATGTTATCAATCTCACTCTTTCTTCCACTGGGTTACTTTTTGTGACTGCTACTTCACACAGACATTCATCTGGACCTTCCTGGCAGGTCTTAATCACCTCCTCCATTTCTTGGACATCTAAAATGTGTCAAAGAAAAAAAAGACAAAAACATAAATGAGATCCAAAGATTCCGTAATATAAAGATGAAGATATTTTCTCCCATTCTGTTACAGATTTTCAATGATCAAAATAGGAATTAATTTATGATACATGATTTCTCCCTAATGTATTAATTAAAAATAATACTGATATTTAGCAATGGAAAATGTTTTTCTGTGTTTCAGTTTTTCTTTTTATATCAGAAGAAATATTTACTCAAATTATTCAACTAAGTACTGTGAAAGTTTTAAGCTGAACACTTAAAATTTGCCTTTAGTATTCTTGGGGTTGTTTCAAATATTGTTTTGTTTGACCATAGGGGAATAGCTGCTTTGTGTTCTTTAATTTTCTTGAAATAATTTATATATTGTGCTGCTTTGCTTCTCAACCATTAGGTGAGGAACTGGAATATTTTCTAGATTTGGAGACTATAATTGTGTTTTATATATTCCTTTGCCTTTCACCTAAGCAGGGATGGTTCCTGACAGTAGGCATTAATACCTACATCTCTTCAATTCTAACTTCTCATAAGAATTACTTTAAGTATCTGTGGGAATTTTAAAGTTCATTTCTCTCCATCTTATACAGTCTCATCAAAATTCCTTTTTTGACACTCTTGCCCCGCAGAAGCATGGAAGATCAAAGACACTCCAGCTCACGACCTAGTTAATCATCCTCTCTACACTAAAAGATCTAGTTGTGAACTCCAGATCTGTGCGTGGTGTGCGCACGCGTATGTTGGTGGTGTGGCTGTTACCACTGTGCCATGTGCTGACACAGATCTGTGCCTGTTGTGTGCACGCGTGTGTGGGTGGTGTGGCTGTTACCACTGTGCACATGTGCTGACACAGATCTGTGTGTGGTGTGTGCACGTGTGTGTTGGTGGTGTGGCTGTGGCTGTTACCACTGTGCACATGTGCAGACCCAGATCTGTGCGTGGTGTGCGCATGCGTGTGTTTGTGGTGTGGCTGTTACCACTGTGCCATGTGCTGACACAGATCTGTGCGAGGTGTGCACACGCGTGTTGGCGGTGTGGCTGTTACCACTGTGCACATGTGTAGACGCAGATCTGTGCATGGTGTGCGCATTTGTGTGTTGGTGGTGTGGCTGTTACCACTGTGCACATGTGCAGATGCAGATCTGTGCGTGGTGTGCGCACGCGTGTGTTGGTGGTGTGGCTGTTACCACTGAGGGACCATCCGAGGTAGGCGGGAAGGGGACGCTTGTAGGAGGATTGCCTTCGCACGCTGGGGCGCACATGGAGGACCCTGTGGGGGGCCTGAGGGTGCGCGTGAGCGTGCGTGCATCTAGAGCCCCACCCGGGAAGCACGAGGTCCTGAGTTCAAATCCCACCCTCCCAGCGCTGGTCACAGAGGCTCGCGGGGCCCAGGGGGGTCGGGCCGGGCCGGCCTTCCCCGCAGGAGGGCGGTGCGAGCGCGCCCAAGCAGAGGCCGGGGCCGGGCAGCGGTCAGGCCCAGTGGGCGCTGCGGCCCCCGACCCCAGGCGTCGGGGCCGGGTCTGACTCCTTGCTGTTTTCGGCAGGACCCCGCCGTCCAGGGGCCGGCGCGGGCCTGGGAGCGCTCCCTCCCACACGTGCGCGGCCGGGGGCCAAGGGAGGAGCTGGGAGACCCCGCGGGGCCTGGCGAGAGCCGGCGCACCCGGACGACCCTCGGGGTCGCCGCCGGGGAGGGAGGGGGAATGGGGACCTGCTCAGGCCCTGCCCCTTCCTCCCCTCCGCCCCTGCTCGCTCTCTCGCACGCGCCGCGCAGGCGCAGCGTCGGCTGCGCCTGGGGTTGGTGGGGTTGTTGTTGTGGCGCGCAGACCTCGCCCCTCCGCGTGGCGGCCCCGACCCCCATCTGTTTTCCCGGGCGCTGAGTGGATTATGTTGTGCGGGGGACCAGGGGCGGCCGCAGCGCCGCCGCGGGACAGGGCGAGCGCGGACCCTGCCGACAGCCCAAGCCGCGGCTGCCTCGAAGACTCGGCCCCGCCGCCGTCGCCGCCGCCCGCACCCCCTGGCCAGCCGAGCCGCGCACCTCAGCCACAGGTCGCACGGAGCCGCGGGCGCCGCGGCGGGAGCCGGCGCGAGGCGCTGAGGCGCCGCCGCGGGGCAGGAGCCGGAGCCGGCGGCGCGCGGGCTCGACCGGCCCAGCCGCGGCGCCCGCCCGGCCGCCGAGCGAGCGAGCGAGCGGGCGTGGGCTGGCGCGGCAATGTGCCCGGAGGAGCGCGGCGCCACGGGGCTGGGCGAGCTCCGCTCCTGGTGGGAGGTGCCGGCCATCGCGCACTTCTGCTCGCTCTTCTGCACCGCCTGCTGCCTGCCGGACTTCGAGATCGAGGTGAGCGGCGGGGCCGGGCTGGAGGTCAGGACGGTGTCGTGAGGGAGGGGGCCGGGGCCGGGGCCGCCGGCGAGTCCGGGCGGCGCTCCCCGTACCGCCGGTACGTCTGGCGGGGCGCCCGCTTGCGGTCAGGGGTCGAGCTTGCTTTTGTCAGGGCCGCCAGGGAGCCTGGCGGGCGGGCGGGAGGCGCCGCGAGCCTCCTCGGGGCCGGGCCAGGGCCGCCGGGAGCTCGTCCCTCCCCAGCGAGGCGGCGGCGCCCGGCCGCCAACTCCGGACGGGGGGGGGGGGGGCTCCCGGGGCCTCGGGGAAAGTCTGGCGCCACGTCTTCCCGCCGCGCCCGGCCCAGTCCGGCCCCGGGGGGGGGGGGGGTCGGTGGGGAGGGCGCGGGGCTGGAAACTTGCACGGCTTTTGTGTTGTGGTGGTTGTTGTGTTGTCCTGTTGTTGTGTTGTTGATGTTGTTGTGTTGATGTTTCCCCCTCCCCCCCCCCCCCCCGGCTCTGCGCCCGGCCCGGCGTGGGAAGCCGCGCTCCCGGGGCCGGGGAGGCGAGCTCCGGCCGGGAGAAGCGGGGTTCCAGGCGCCAGCGGCTGGAGCTCCCGCGGAGCGCGGGACAATGCGATGCGGGCTGCCTCTAGCGGAGGGGGAAGGGGGGGGAGGAAGAAGAGGGGGAGGAGGAGGAAGGAGGGGGAGAGGGGAAGGGGGCTGTGGTACCTAACGACTTTCCCTCTTCTCGGTGGGAGCCCCATCACTAGAATCCGGGCAGCCGAGGCTCGCGAGCCTGAAGTCCGCAGGAGGGATGGATGGTTGGATGGATGGATGGTTGAATGGTTGGTTGGTTGGTTTTCTGACAGTTACTCCCGAATGTTCTGAATTTCCTTAGTGGGTCAGCAGAAAAAAAAACACCCCGACGACGGCCAGCGAATCAGGGCTGCGTCTCTCCGTGGAGGCCTCCGGGCCCAGCACCCAGTACCCCCTCCTTGGGCTCCAAGGGACCTTGGCGAGGACGCTGCGTCAGGAGAGCCTTTGGGGGGAAACGGCCCGGGTCCCCGGGTCCCCCGTGAACCCGTTTTGTGGATGGAAAAGGAGAGGTCGGCTCATTTCAGCCTGAAGACAGCCATGCTCCCAGCAGCCTGGGAATGATTTGTCCTGGGTCCTACACGTGTGTGGCTTCTGAGTTTTAGCGGGCTCACTTCCTAAAGAGAAACGCAGATTGTTTGAAGAGGTCAAGTATATTTAAAGGAGAAATGAGAAGTGATTGTAGCTTACACAGTGACTGGTGCAGACACCCGAAGTGACTGTCTTCTAATTCTAGTCTTCCTTGGGAATAACTTTTTTCTTTTCACTTAAAATATATGCAATTTGAAAAACACCTCAGATACCTATTTAGATTCCAACATGTACGCCCTGTAAGTATTCTTCACACATCTTTTTCTTTGGAGACGTTAGGTAACCTACTTACTTAACGCTCTGGTTCTTGTATCTCTATCGTAGATCATGTGTATTTATTTTGATATGCCCCCCTTTGTGTGTGTGCGTGTACGTGTGTGCACGTGTGCATGTGTACGCACACCCCTGAGCTGCTGCTTTTTTGGGGGGGGGCTCAAGGCTTGTATTCTACCCCTAAGCCACAGCTCCATTTCTGACTTTTGGTATTTATTGGAGATAAGACTCTTCTCACAGACTTTTCTGAGCAGGCTGCTTCAAACCATGATCCTCAGATCTCAGCCACGTGAGGAGCTAGGATGATGGGCGATATGGCTATGTTTTAAGTAAAAAAAAATTTTCAAAAGTTGAGAAATGTTGAATTAGTTGTCTACCAAACTTGACTCAACTGTGAAGAACTGAGGACACTAATCAGTTTTGATTCAGTATAATTGATTTTCATTTTTCTTAGGTAATTAAAAAATATCAAATAGTTTATTGGCCTGACTGTTTAAGAAAAAAAATCTGGCTGGGAATGTGGTTTAGTAGTAGAGTGCTTGCCTAGAATACATGAAGTCCTGTGTTCAATTCTTCAGCACCACATAAAACAGAAAAAGCCGGAAGTGGTGCTTTGGCTCAAATGGTAGAGTGCTAAGTCTTGAGCAAAAAGAAGCTCAGGGACAGTGCTCAGGCCCTGAGTTCAAGCCCAGAACTGGCAAAGAAAAAAAGAAAAGATTCCTAGGTTAGGTCCTAGGCCCTACAGTGGTAATGTACAGCAACTTGAAAAGATAGAAATGGTGGGCTGGGAAGGTGGCTCAGTGGTAGAGCACTTGCCTTGCATGCCTGAGGCCCTGGGTTCGATTCCTCAGCACCACATAAGCAAAAAGAAAAAAGCCAAAGTGGTGCTGTGGCTCAAGTGGTAGAGCGCTAGCCTTGAGCTGAAGAGCTGAGGGACAGCAGCCAGGCCCAGAGTTCAGGCCCCACGACCAGACCCCCCCCCCCAAAAAAAAAAAAAAAAGATAGAAATGGTGAATAATACCAGGTAGAAGTTGGATATCATTTCTTCTCTAATGGGGGCTTGAACTCACAGCCTCTCAATTTCCTTGCTCACTGCTGGAGCTCCAACATTTGAGCTCTGCCTCCAGGCTGGCTTTAAAATTTTTTTGGTGTCATTCTTGTGGTTTGAATTCAGGGCCTTGGTGCTGTCCCTGAACTTTTGTGCTCAAGGCTAGCACTCTGCCACTTGAGTCAAGGCTCACCTTCAGGCTTTTTGGTGGTTAATTGGAGGTAAGAGTCCTACAGACTTTTTCATGCCCTGATTAGCTTTTAACCAGAATCCTCAGATCTCAGCCTCCAGAGTAGCTAACATGCCAGCCTGGCATGGTTATAGGAGAAAAGAGTCTACCACTGGAGCCACAGCGCCACTTCTGGCTTTTCCTGTGTATGTGGAACCGAGGAGTTGAACCCAGGGCTTCATGCATGGTAGGCAAGCGCTCTACCACTGAGCCAACTTCCCAGCCTGTGTTTTGTTTTGTTTTATTTTATTTTAAAGGAAGCCAGTTTTCACCTGTGGGACAGATCTCTTCCTCTCTTTTTAACTCTTGATCACCACCTGGCTGAACATTTGGATTTGTAGAATCCTCAAGGATTCTTTTTTTTTTTTTTTTTTGGGGTCCGGTCGTGGGGCCTGAACTCTGGGCCTAGGTGCTGTCCCTCAGCTCTTCAGCTCAAGGCTAGCGCTCTACCACTTGAGCCACAGTGCCACTCCCGGCTTTTTTCTTTTTGCTTATGTGGTGCTGAGGAATAGAACCCAGGGCCTCAGGCATGCAAGGCAAGCGCTCTACCACTGAGCCACCTTCCCAGCCCTGAAGGGCTGATGTTTTTATATTGGCATGCTAAAAATATTTTTACTTCAGCCTTGAATATAGAGGATTTCTTCAGGAAAGGCAACATACTTTTTTTTTTTCCTGGTGCTGGGAGCTGGGAGATTGGACACATGGTCTCATGCTAGCAAGGCTTCTACCATTAAACTCCTTAGCCTCTTATCATTTGGAGATTTTTTTTTTTTTTTTGGTTGATCATGGGGCTTTGAACTGTGGGACTGGGTGCTGCCCCTGTGTTAAAGGCTAGCGCTCTACCACATTGAGCCACAGCACCACTTACTGTTTTCTGGTGGTTAATTGGAGATAAGAGTCTCAGAGACTTTTCTGCTCAGGTTGGCTTTGAACTGTGATCCTCAGATCTCAGCCTCCTAAATAGCTAAGATTACAGGCGTGAGCCACCAGCACCTGGCTTGGAGATATATCTAAGGACTTCAATGTTTCTGTGCCCTAAATAAAGTGTTTGTAATCATCAGTCCAGAAATCTGTGAGTGTGTGGTTAATGATCCTTTACATTGTTTAACTGTGGTTTAAAAAATAATAACATAAAATTGCCAGGTGGTAGTGGCTCACGCCTGTAATCCTAGCTACTCAAGAGGCCAAGATCTGAGGATAGTGATTCAAAGCCAGCTGGGGTAGAAAGTCCGTGCAACTCTTATCTCCAATAAACTATTTTAGAAAAGGGGGGCAGAGGCTAGAAGTAGAGCTTCGACTCAAGTAATAAAGAGTCCTGACCTCAAGCAAAAGAAGGTTAGGGATAATTGCCTGGGCCTTGAGTTCAAGTCCCAGTATGGGCACACATACAATTGCATAAAATTATATATAAAGCTTGAATATTATAGCAAAAAAACGTAAAAATTTGAAATAACCCACTATCAGCCATGAGATTAAGAACTTGTAACATTGTAGCTTATTGCATATTTATAAGTTTCTAAATATATTCACAATGTATTTGTGTCATATAGTAGGGATTTTTTCAGAGGAGACTGAAGTATTCGGGTGGTTAAGACAGTGGATTAGTGACACTGAATTAAATCATTGGCATCATTAAGTACCTACTATGTGCTTTATATAGAAGTAGATAATATTAGTTAGGCTCATAACTGTCCTGTCAGAAGATTGGCAGTTAATAAGTAGTTCAGAGCAGGGTGCTGGTGGTTCATGTCTGTAATCCTAGCTACTCTGGAGGCTGAGATTTGTGGATGTCGATTCAAAGACAGTCCTGGCATGATAGTCCCTGAGACTCTTACCTTCAGTGTACCACCAGAAAACTGGAACTGTGGAACAAGTGGTAGAGCGCTGGCTAGAGCTAAAGAGCTGAGGGACAGCACCCATGCCCAGAATTCAAGCCCCAAGACCGACCAGAAAAAGAAAAAAGTAGCTCAGAGCCACAATTGTTTGTTTATTTTTTGTTCATGGGGCTTGGGTGCTATCCCTGAGCTTTTGTGCTCAAAGCTAGTGCTCTACCACTTTGAGCCACAGCTCTACTTCTGATTTTGGGGTGGTTAATTGGTGATAAGAGTTGCATAGACTTCTCTGCTTAGGCTGGCTTCAAACTGTGATCCTCAAATCTCATTCTTCTGAGGAGCTAGGATTATAGGCGTGAGCCACCTAGCTTGTTGCCCAGCTTGTATTCTATTTAATCTAGCATGTAATTGCTTAATATTTTAGTGGTTAGGTTGGCTAAGTTTTGTTGACTCCAAAGAGAAAAGTTAATTGGTCTCTTCTTCAGAGATTTAGCACTTTCCCCTAACCAAGTAGTCTTCTCAGAAACTAGTGCCTTACTTGATAAGGGAGATTTTTCAGTGGTCTGATCCGAGGGAACTGGAAATGTTCATGTAGAATCATTTATGTAGTTCTTATGGTAGCAGGATAATGAAAATTAATTGATTGCTTTCTTGTATCTTTTAATGAGCTTCTTGCCTTTGAGAACCTAATCTTTAGCTTTGCTGTGTCTCTTTCTAGTTCTTTCTTCTTTTTTGGTTAGTACTGTGGCTTGAAGTCTGGGCCTTGAATCTTACTAGGCTTTTTTGTTCATGGCTGGCTTTCTATCTGTGGAGCTGGTGAATTGGAGATAAAAGTCTCTTGAACTTTTCTGCTGGTGTGTCTGGTTAGCTTGTAACCTTGATTCTCAGCCGGCAGCTTCTTGAGTAACTAAGGGTTATATTTGTGAGTCACTGGTTGGTGTTGGGCTCTGATTGTGGTTTTATGTGGTTTAAAGTCCCTTACCTAACCCGCATGATCACCTGGGTATAATATGCTGAGTCTTGAATGTTATACTTGGTGTTTCCTTGGATTAACTCCTTACTGGGAGCACAAGCCATGAATTTACACATTAAAATAAGTACTGAATGTGGCTAAGTGGTAGAGTGCTTGCCTAGTGTGCATGAAGTTCTAGGTTCCACTCCTCAGTTCCACATACACAGAAAAAGCCAGAAGTAGTGTTGTGGCTCAAGTGGTAGAGAGCAAAAGCTGCTCAGGGACAGTGCCCAGGCTCTTGAGTTCAAGCCCCAACCTGGCTCCTCCCTTCCCCCCCCCCAAAAGACTAAAGGTTAGGAGGAACTTAAAAATACAATCAACAGTTCCTAAACATGGTGCCAAAGGATGGGTGGTAGATTTTTGAGTTCGTATACTTATACACAATCTGCTGGCAGTGTGTTTGTGGTTTAACATTTTAATCAATTCTGAAGGAGGTTCTTCAATCAAAGGTTTAAGAGGCCTCAACTACAGGAAATAATAAGTTAGCCCTGATTAGGGTATTCATTTCATGATGACTAGATGTAGTGGACTGAGTGAGGAAACATGTATTTTTTTTTTTTCCTGGCAGGACTAGGGATCAAGAAAGAAGGTCTCTAGTGTACTAGACAGGCAGGTGTTGTACTGTTGAACTACACTCCCAGGAAACTATTTTAATTGAAACATACTGGCCTTTGTTTTTGTATTGGTGCTGGGTACTATCTTTGAGCTTTTCTTGCTCAAGGCTGGTGCTGTAACACCTGAGCCTCACAGACTTTCCTGCCTGGGCTGACTTTGAACTATGATCCTCAGATCTCAGCCTGCTTTGTAGCTAGGATTGCAGGCATGAACTACCAGAGCCCAGGTGTCCTGTCCTGTCTTGTCTCTGTCTTTCTCCTCTCTTTCCTCTTTCCCCTCCCTCTCTCTTCCCTCCCTCCCTCCTTCCCTTCCTTCCTCTCTCCCCCTCTCCTCCCTTTCTTTCCTTTGTTCTTTTGTGTATGCTGGTACTGGAGCTTGAGCACTGTCCCTTAGTCTTTGGCCACAGCTGGCACGCCACCACTTGAGCACAGCTCTACTTCATGGTTTTTGGTAGTTAATTGGAGATGGGTCTCACAGACTTCCCTGTCCTGGCTGGCTTTGAACCATTATTCTCAGGCCTTAGCCTCATGGGTAGCTAGGATTATAGGCATGAGCCACCAGTACCTGGCCAGAAGATCTTTTTTAAGCCTTCTACTGAAACTGAGTACAGGGGCAAGATCATGTTTCTTCTTTTCTTCTCTCTCTTGCATGGGCTCTCTCTCTCTCTGTCTCTCTGTCTCTCTGTCTCTCTCTCTCTCTCTCTCTCTCTCTCTCATTCTCTCTCATTCTCTTCCTCCCTCCCCTCCCCTCATCTCTCCCTCCCCTCATCTCCCTGACCCCTCCCCTCTCTCCTGTCCCCCTATCCCTGAGCTCATTTGCTCAAGGCTAGCTATCTTCCACAAGGTGCTAGTGGCTCACACCTGTAATACTCAGGAGGTTAAGATCTGAGGATCAAAGTTTGAAACTAGCCCAGGCAGGAAAGTCTGGGAGACTCTTACCTCCAGTGAACCACCAGAAAACCAGAATGGTAGAGCTCTAGCCTTAGGCAAAAAAGATCAAGACAGTGTGGGAGGCCCAGAGTTTAGAAGCTTCACAATTGATTTTTAAAAAAAAGGACTCCTGGACTCTCCTGCCTGAGGCTAGCTTTGAACTGCCATCCTCAGTTCTTAGATTTCTGAATAACTAGGATGATAAGCATGAGCCACCAGCATCCAGCTGAGTTCCTATTTCTTTGGTTGTTGTTGTGGTGGTTAGTCTTGGGGCTTGAACTCAGGACCTGGGGCACTGTCTCTGAGCTCTTCAGCTCAAGGTGAGCATTTTTTACCACTTGAGCCACAGCACCACTTCAGGTTTTCTGGTGGTTCCTTGGAGATCAGAGTTTCATGGAGGGGCTGGGAATGTGGCTTAGTGGTACAGTGCTCGCCCAGCATGCATGAAGCCCTGGTTCACCTCCTCAGTACCACACACAGAAAAGCTGGAAGTGGTTCTGTGGCTTAAGTGGTAGAGCGCTAGCCTTGTGCCAAAGAAGTTCAGGGACAGTGTCCAGACCCTGAGTTCAAGTCCCAGGACTGGCAAAAATAAAAGTCTCATGGACTTCCCTGCCTGGGCTGGCTTTGAACTGTGATCTTCAGACCTCTGACTCCTGAGTAGCTAGGATTATAGCGGGGAGAGTTGATGTTTCTTTCAGCAAATATTTATAAAGCATCCTTTGTGTGTTAGGCAGGTCGAGTAGGTGCTGGTGTGAAACTTGTAAACACAACACAAAAATAACTGCCTTCTTTTTCGTGGAGTGAGCCAGATAATAAGCAAATCAGTAAATCCTGGATGAAGTCTGTCAACGGGTTGTAAGAAATAAAGCCCAGCCGGGCACACAGAGCGAGGCCCATCCCTTAGTCACTGTAGTTTAATTTATGGTGCTGCTCCTCACTAAAAGGTGTATCTGGCCCCAAATAGCATTGCTGAGGAAAGAATCACAAAGATCCTGAGCCTGTTCCTTTTTTTTTTTTTTTTTTTTGCCAGTCCTAGGCCTTGATCTCAGGGCCTGGGCTCTGTCCCTGAGCCGCTCTCTGCTACTTGAGACACAGAGCCATTTTTGGCCTTTTCTGTGTATGTGGTACTGAGAAATCAAACCCAGGGCTTCATGCATGCTAGGCAGGCACTCTACCACTGAGCCACCTCCTCGGCCTAGACCATTGCTCTTTTAACAGTAAGAACTACTGAGAAAGACACTGAGCCCATGTTTTCGACAGATGTGGACTAGTGTTTGCTAGAGGCTAATATGAAGACGGAACAACAAAAAAGCAATGAACAGCACCCAGTGAAAAATGAAAATATATGAGGGTGGGTGACACCGCTCTCTGAAGAGGTCTCAGTTTCATACATGAGGTTGCAGCATGGAGGATAGGCAAGCCACAAACTAGACCTGGGTTTTATTTGTGGTTCTATGTACGAGGATCTCAAATACAACAGAACAAAGAAGAGTGAAAGAAGGGCAAAAGATAGTTTTAAGACATTTATCCTCCAGAATTCCTCACAATTTTAGGTCTAATTGAGGGAAAGGTTAATCTTTAAGCCTCAGAAGCTATTTTAAAAGTAATTTGGACATTGAACAGAAAGAAGAAATCCCTAGTTCAGATGCGCCGAGGATGGATTTGTAGGTTTCATTTGGTAGATCGTTACTTGGTGGTACAGATCCTGACCAGGGTTCGCCACCATGCTTGTTATGCATGCTCAAAAACACTCCTAAAATCACGGAATTTTGGGTCTGTGAAATACCTAGAGTTCATCTAACATAAAATTCTTGCACGGATGAGCCATCTGAAACCCAGACTCAATGGCAGAGAGATGACCTGCAGTCCAGTTGTGGTTCCTTTTCAGAGTGAGCTCAGGGACAGGGCATGTGGCAGAATGGTGCATGTGCTATGGGAGCCCTGAAAGAAAGGGTGTCACACAGCTAGATGGAAACCCAGTTGCCTGGCGGCGCCCTCCCACCCTCGCGTCTCTGCGCTGCACATGCGTGTTTCTTGTGCTTGGCCAGTCCTCATTCTGGACCCTTAGCACACCAGGAATCTAGCCCTGAGCCTCACCTGGTCATAGGGCAGATGGTTGCTTGTACTGAGCCGCCCAGTTGTATTTTAGGCTGTCCTGATAGTGTTCCACAAAATTAAGCAAGACAGAATTTACATCCCTGTAATTTACATCCCCAGATGCCAACATGAGATGTCCTTGGGGGTGGGGGACTGGTGCACACCGAGGAGTGTCCCTGGCTCTACACCACAAAACAGTGATCCCCTCCCTCCCATTCAAACTCTTCAGTATTCACATTTAGAGAAATTGAAGGAAGTTGCGAGGCTTCCAGATTTGCATGCTGTCAGCGGTTGTACAGGTCAGTAAACCTGGGAAACAGATGTTAGGTTTTATTCCTTTCTTGGGGAATCATTAAAGAAGCATGTTTTGGAGCAGTAGGGAGGGAGATGTGAAGCTGCCTGGCTCTTTCTATAAAGGCCTCTGCTGCAGGCTGGCTGCTTTGTGCTGTTGTAGCCTTGCGGCCATTGCCTGCCAGCACTCTTGTCAGCCCTGGAGCAGGTGCCCTGGTGGACCCGGGAGGGGGCTCAGCTCAGCTGCAACCAGGTCAAAAGTTCAGGACTTGAGTTGGAGAGAGAGAGAGAGAGAGGGAGAGAGAGAGAGAGAGAGAGAGTGTGCGCGCGCATGCATGTGCACATGTGATGGTGGTGATAATATGTGTTCCGGACACATAACACATTCATTTTCCCATCAGTTTCAAAATGACAGAACTCTAATAATCATTCATGATTTCTTGAATGTCAATGGGTTTCCAGGCAAAGATACCAAGGTGGTATCTACCATGGGTAGATGGTTTCTAGAGAGGATGGCATTGTGGTGGTGACCTAGGCAGCCTAGTGTACTTGTGCGAAGAGTTTGAGCTTCTTGAGGGAACATATTACAGAACATCAAGGCAGTGTTTTCCTCTTACCCGTTGCTCTTGTCTTTTCTGGAAGCACCTATCACCTAGTCTTGTCTGGGCTATTTCATTTGGTCCTTACAGATGAAGGCCAAAGCCTTGGTGCTGAGTATTGAATCCAGGGTCTTGTAACTGCCAGGCAAGCATTCGCTCTCTGAGCCACAATGATGTTCTCTCTCTCTCAGCTGGGGTTAAGTCCTGAACCCCCTGCCTTTGTTTTCTCTTCACTCCATTTTTGTGTTCTTCTCCTGATGTCCTGGGACTTGCTCTGGGGTTGGTGGAGGAGGGGTAGAGTTCTGGCCTGCATTAAGGTGCTAAAATCCTAGAATTTGTGTGAAATCAGTTACTTTCACAGCCAAAAGCAGTGTTTTCTTAACAGAGCAAGTGACCCCTTACAGTAATGCTCTTGTGTGCTGTGTGGTATTTATGTATGCTGACTTGAAATTAGTATACAAAACTAGATGGAGGATAGTATTTATTTTCTCGTTTAAAGTTCCTGATACCATGCGACCTTTATGAGATTTACATGGTGTCATTTTCTTGTATATCTTACACTGCAGTGGACAGCTTGTAACCTTGACAGGCAGCCCGCATTCCTTAGGCAGGTTTTCTGGAGTAATTGTGTGACTTGGCAGTAGGTAACCTGAACCTAACATGATAGCAGACTGCGCCTGGTCTTTCATGCCCCTCCGTCCATCCATAACATCCCCCCACCCCCCAAAAAAAGTGAAAATAGGGGAGTGATGGGGCCATGATGATCCTTTCTTCATATTTTAATGTTAAACTTTAAAGTCACCTCCAGATAATTCCCTCAGAGTAACTCACTTATAACTGAGAAACTTTTAAAGCTGGCTTGTTTGCTGTGTTTTCCCCCTTCTGACCAGTCCTTTTTAATGACTACTTTTTCCCTGAGTGTTAGTTCTATTAGGCACAATAAATAGCACACCAGGGATGGTGGATTTGCTTGACAAAGTCCGTTAAATTAACAGATCTACTTTAAATCCTTTCTTCCATTTTTATTGTGTGTTCTCTTTTCCCGAAAGATTGTTTGTAAATAATCCTACATATGGATAAGAATTTTTTTATTTCCTGGAGTCGTTTGGTACACCTTTATGGAGGGAAAGGTGTTCAAAGATTTCTCAGGTTGCCATAATGAGAAGTTTCCCACTCCTAGACTGATATAGATTTGAGTGAATATCTTACACATGTACTGATTTTTATCTATTGTTTCTGACCTTTCTTCTCAATCCCCGTGTGTTACAAATGGCACACAGACCAGCTTGCATCATGCTGGGATAAGTTGGGAAAAGGATCTACTTGACAGCCTCCTGACTGGAGTTTTCACATTAGTGATGGATAGATCCCATCTTTATTCCTGTACTTCCATTTCTGTAATATGCAACTTTTTTGGTCAGTTCTGGGGCTTGACTTGAGGGCCTGGGCACTGTCCCTGAGCTTTTTTTTTTTTTGCTCAAGGCTAACTCTCTACCACTTGAGCCATAGCACCACTTCCAGCTTTTTCTGTGTATGTGGTACTGAGGAATCAAACCCCAGGCTTCATGCATGGTATGCAAGCACTCTAACCACTGAGCCACATTCCCAGCCAATATGCAGCTTTTTAAAGTAAAAATGGAATTAAAAAATCTTTTTCTTGGGCTGGGAAGGTGGCTCAGTGGTAGAGTGCTTGTCTTGCAATGCATGAGGCCATGGATTTGATTCCTCAGCACCACATAAGCAAAAAGAAAAAAGCCGGAAGTGGCACTGTGGCTCAAGTGGTAGAGCGCTAGCCTTGAGCTGAAGAGCTGAGGGACAGCGCCCAGGCCCAGAGTTCAGGCCCCACAACCGGACCCCCCCAAAAAAAAATCTTTCTCTTTTCCATTCTTTTCATTATTAATGCTGAAGTTGTATGGATTATTACCGTTGCCTTGGGAAATTTATCAAGAAGGATCTGTTACAATATAGTAGAAAACCCATGTTATATCTATAAAGCAACCAGTAGCTCAGGGGGAGGCAATGATGATGAGTGAAGAGCTTCCGGGACTCAGGAGTTCATGGTGTTCAAGTTAGCAAAGCTGGCCGGATCAGAGTTATTTCCTTATACAGACCGGTAGAAAAAAAGGTCGAGAGAGAGAGACCACAGAGGCATTGCTGCAGTAAGCCTTGCATATCAGCTCACTGTTAGTCATCTTTCTTCAGGTAGTGGGAAAACTTTTAAAGTTCTAGGCTAAGAACTCTTGTGTGCCCTGTGTGTATGTTAAATCTAGCACTGGTTGCTGGGCCAGAACAGAGTGAAAGAAGATCGTCATAGTGGGAAAGGTCATTTGCCATTGAAACACTGGGTAGAACTAGATGATCGACCCTGTGCACATTGAACTCAGAAGTGTATCAAGTATGATTTTTCTGGCTGCAAATAATAAAATGTCAGTAATCACTGCAGATTCTCCTCTACCCCTAAGCTCCAGGTAGGTGTGGTGGCTTAGTGATGGAAGTCAGTAGAGTATTCAGATAAGAGCGATTCTGCTAGGCTCCGGTGTCTCATGCCTGTAATTCTAGCTACTTAGGAGGCTGAGATCTGAGGATCACGGCCAGGCAGGAAAGTCAGGCAGGAAAGTCCATGAGACTCTTATCTCCAATAAACCACTAGAAAACTGGAAGTGGTGCTGTGGCTCAAGCGGTAGAGTGCTTGCCTTGAGCTGAAAAACGTAGGGACAGCGCCCAGGACCAGAGTTCAAGCCCCACGACCGACTAAAAAAAAAAAAAAGTGATTCTGCTCCCCGTCACAGGATTGATATTGCTGAGTAATAATCCAGACACAGGAGAAAGACAGTGGAAAACAGCCATTGGGCATTGAAGGTCAAAGATGACTTGCAGAAGGGTATTTGAGTCCTGTGGCACCAGAGGAAAGGAGGCGAGGGCTAAAACTTCTCTTTGGAAAGAACTCTGGGAGCAAGTTTGGGAGGGTGTTGAACTTTTTCTTTTCCCAAAAAACCACCAGAAACAGCTGAATTAGTTCCATTTCCTACGTAGTTAGCATTTTGGCAGACTGAAGAGTTCAATTGTAGGGTCCCCTTCCTGAAGCCAGCCGGGGCAGGAAAATCCATGAGACTCTTATCTCCAGTTAACTACCAGAACAAGCCGGGAGTGGAGCTGTGGCTCAAGTGGTAGAGCAGCACTAGCCTTGAGCACAAAAAGCTCAAGGACAGGGCTGGGAATGTGACCTAGTGGTAGAGTGCTTGCTTAGCATGAATGAAGCTCCAGGTTTGATCCCTCAGTACCACATACACAGAAAAAGCCATAAGTGGCACTGTGGCTCAAGTGGTAGAGTGCTAGCCTTGAGCTGAAGAGCTGAGGGGCAGTGCCCAGGCCCAGAGTTCAAGCCCCATGGCCGACCAAAAACAAAAACAAAGAAAAACAAAAACCAAAAACTGAAGGACAACAGGCCCTGAATTCAAGCCCAAGGACCAGGCATACAAACAAGTACAGAGCTGTGTGCCCTTTCCTAGCTGGCTGCCCAGGCTGCTGTGTGTATGTGGGGGATGTTTCATACGGTTTAAAGGGAAGCATCATAGGAAGTATAAGTCCACAAATAATACAAATGTAAAACTGCATACAGTCCTTCAGGTGCTAGTAATTGATGAAAGGGAAAGGCCCTAGCTGTAAAAGGCACAGATAATGTGCTGAGCAAGATCTGGGCTGGGCTTTGAGAACAGAAGTTGTCTGGGTGTAAGATGACCTTACATAAAATAAGCCAGCCTTTGTTTCATATAGATGGGCTATCAAGATACAGAGAAGCCAGGTCTCTTCTGACAGAAGTACAGACACAAGGTGATTGGCACCGTCTAGAGGCAGGAGTATTTTTCTCACTCTGGAAAAGTCTGTGTGTGCTGATGGCAGAGGCCAGGGGTAGTGCCAGATATCTTACAGTCCATAAAGGCAGCCCTCCAAAACACAGAACTCTGACTCAGATGCCAGCAGTGATGAGCTTGAGAAACCCTGTTCTACAATACTCCTGTCTGGAGTTTGGTTAGAATGTGAATCTCCAGAACTGCTCCCAGCAATTTATACAATCTAATTGCATCATCATCATCATCATCATCACCACCACCATCATCACCATCATCGCCAGTCCTGGGGCTTGAACTCAGGGCCTAAGCACTGTCCCTGAGCTGCAATTGCTCAAGGCTAGCTCTCTACCACTTGAGCCACAGTGCCACATCCAGCTTTTTCTGTGTGTGGGGTGCTGAGGAATCCAACCCAGCTTTCTTACTTCACCCTGAAGAAGCTGCGTGTTGGTGGTATGCATCATCTCCCAGTTAGTGCAATACTATTGGGGCCCAGGTACAAAACCAGGCAGCAAGCAAGAACCAGATATAAGTAGTACAAATGAAAAAGGACTGAGATGTGGAAGCTAGTGTACCTGCCTGGCAAGCATGAGGCCTTTGAATTCAATCCCCACTCCCATCACCATAAAAAATTAAAAGTAAATGAAGAGAATAGTATTTCCCACCCGTAAGCTTCAGTCATTACTGATATCTCTTATTTATGGTCACCAGGCTTAAAATAGCATTCACATCTCACCTTCTCCCTGTTTTGCCAACTCATTTCTTCCTGCTTTTTCTCTTCAGTTTGTCTGTTTTCTCTCGAAAATGGTTCTCTAATAATATGGGTCCTATCAGCAGGGATCTTATCTCCTTCACACTTATATCCACAGGATCTGTTTGTCATCTTCTCTGTACGATGGCTCAGAAAATATTTACTGACTGACTGAATGAATGAATGAACAACTGAAAGAAATAATTTCCTAAAAGCAGAGTTGTGATCACTGTGGGTGTAGGTATATGTCTGTGATCCCAGCGCAGTTAGTAGGGAAGTTGAGGCAGGAGGGTTGTGAGTATGAGCTTCACCTAGGCTACTACATAGTGAATTCTAGTCCATGCAATGAGACCTTGTCTCAAAGCAAGAAGCAATAGCTGGGCCCTGGTGACTCATGCCTGCCTATAATCCTAGCTACTCAGCAGGCTGAGATCTGAGGATTATGGTTCCAAGTCAGCCCAGGCAGACAAATCTGTGAGAGTTCTATTTCCAAATAATAGGCAAAAAGCCTAAAGTGGAGGTTTGTCTCAAGTGGTAGAATGCCAGTTGTGAGCAAAAGAACTGAGTGAAAGGCCCTGACCTGAGTTCAAGCTCCAGTACTGATAATGCACATGTGTGCCTGTATGTGCTGGTGTGCACATGCATACACAGAAAAACAACAAAAACCACCAGGAACTGCAGGTTGTATATATTGATTGATTTTATCTGAAACAGTATCTCACGGTGTAGCCTACGCAGTCTGTGAAAACTTGAGGTTGTCCTAATGGATTGAGTAGCCCTACATCCCATCTCTGCCTCCAGCTCTGGGGTTGCTCATACAGTGACATCATTGCTGGACTCTCACTTGACGTTAAATGCTCTTTATTGTGTACAGGCAACTTCAACACGTTCTGGAGTCCGGCAGACAGTAAGAGACGGAAAAGATGTTAGAAATAATTTGGGTTTAATGTACAGCTCACACAACATATCGTGGCTTGAATTGAGAATAGAACCAGGAGAGAGCCAAGCCTAGCAGCAGAACAAAGATGACCTAAAATGATAATTTTCTCTCCGTTTCATGACAAGTTCCTGTGTCATTAGTGACCGAGTATTGTACTCTAAAGTGCCTTGCATGGTACTTTTGCTGTTAAATACAGAGTAATGTTTTAGGATTTAAAGAACAATGTGAAAACATTGTTTAGTTGAGAATAATATTATATTTATTTCTGCCTTATGGGAAGGAGCTAGGTGCAGGACAAATCTTGGTTACTGGTGCAATGGGTATATAAAAAGATTTCAGAATGGAACAGATGAGATGGAGGGAATTAACAAAAGGCTGCAGATGGTGGCTTAATGCTTTGGAACAAGTCCATCAGTCCCTGCTGTCCAATCTAGTGTAAGGGTCCATCTGGAGCTCCCCGGAGTGCAAGGATGTGATGCAATGTACGTCGGATGTGAGCGTAGGTTTCCCTGCAAGTCATTATTACCGTCGAACACATACTTGAAATGTTAGCTGTAAGACAAGATAGGGAAATCTGAAGGCTGACATTAGGCTCTCCATTTATCTTGTAAATTCCAGACCGCTGCTAAGTACATGTCAAAATTTAAAACAGCCTTCTCTTGAAAAAGAAGTTCATTAGAAACTTGTCAAGGTTGTGGCAGGTTGTGAAGGCTGATGCAGGAACAAAACAATGTTGAGAAAACAAAAGCAAGACATCAGTAGAGGTTTATGGTTAGGTTGAGTCTGTAGAGAAGGCAGGGCCCATGCACATGCAGGTGTGTGTCGCATGGCAGTGCTGTGGTCCAGACTGGCCTGGTGGTGGTCTTGCTCCACTGGGCTGGTACTCTACCACCGCCAGCTACAGCCAGCTTTTGCTCCCTATTTGGAGATCCAGTCTTAGATCTAGCTTTGAACCTAGATTCGCTTATCTCTAAGTAGCTAGGAGTTTTGGGTTGTCAATGGATTCATTGCTTTGGTTTGGTGCTCAGCCACTCAAAACATACCCACTCTTTTTCGGGTTAATTTAGCAACGGTCACCAGTATTTGCCTGCCTGCTGGGTACTGGCTCCGTCCTCAGATCTCAGCCTCCAAGTAGACTGGATTATAAATGTGAACCACCAGTGTTGGCTAGTACTAAATGCGGAGGCGTAAACATTGGCTTCTGCAAAATACAAGTACTGGGCCTCACCATTGGATCTTAACAATGTGATTAAGTTTGTAACATCCCCTCCTTCTCTCCCTCCCCCTTCTTTGTAGTGCTGGGAATGGAACCCAAGGCCTTCTGCATATTAAGTATACATTCTCCTACCAAGCTACATTCCCAGCCCCTGATGTTTAGTTTCTGAAATGTGCCTATTGACAGTTTTTTTTGGGTTTTTTGGTTGGTTGTGGGGCTTGAACTCTGGGCTTGGGCACTGTCCCTGCGCTCCTCAGCTCAAGGCGAGCGCTCTACAGCTTGAGCCACAGTGCCACTTCCGGTTTTCTAGTGGTTTATTGGAGATGAGAGCCTCACAGACTTTCCTGCCCAGGCTGGCTTTGAACTGTGATCCTCAGATCTCAGCCTCCTGAGTAGCTAGGATTACAGGTGTGAGCTACTGGCGCCCGGCTACATTGTCTCTTATTTGGGACATAAGGAATTCTAGTATGATGGTCAGTTAACTCATTTAGTACTCACTTGTACTGGTGCCTACAGAATGTGGAGTCTTTCTATGCTGCTAGACTGGCAACTTGAATGTCTAGGTTGGAGTGACCCTTCTGGTTTGGCTCTTGAATAGCTGGGACTACCGACGAATGTCATAATGCCTGGCTAAAGGTACAACTTAACTGAATTTTGCCAGTCCTGAGGTTTGAACTCAGGGCCTGGGCACTGTCCCAGAGCTTCTTTGTTTGTTTGTTTGTTTTTTGGGGTCCAGTCATGGGGCCTGGGTGCTGACCCTCAGCTCTTCAGCTCAAGGCTAGTGCTCTACCACTTGAGCCACAGCACCACTTCTGGCTTTTTTCTTTTTGCTTATGCGGTGCTGAGGAATCGAACCCAGGGCCTCATGCATGCAAAGCAAGCTACTCTTCCACTGAGCCACCTTCCCAGCTCCCCCCACCCCCGAGCTTCTTTTAGCACTCTACACCACTTGAGCCACAGCGCCCCTTTGGCTTTTTCTGTGTATGTGGTACTGAGAAATTGAACCCAGGGCTTCGCTAGGCGAGCACTCTGCCACTGAGCCACAGTTCCATACTAGCTTTTTTCTAGTTAATTGGAGGTAAGGCTCTGATTTTAGGTGCTTTGCCACTCTGCGTCTCACTCACATCCCGGGCTTTATAAAGCTCTTGCCTCCTTTCTAGACAAACCCTCCTGGATGAAGGAGACATCTGTCCTGCCTACCATGCTCACGCTCACACCCCCCACACATGCAGACAGGCTCCAGCTCCAGGAGCTCTGGAGGCCCTCCCCCCCCCCCCCCCCCCCCCCCCGCCAGACTTTGATCTGTGATCCTCAGACCACTGCCAGGCCCCCAGCGCCCAGCTCACGTTCTGTAGCAGAGCCTTCCCAAGAAACCATGCAGGTGGGTTTCTCCAGAAGTGACCCTGCCTGTCTGCACCTGAGCTCCCTGCTCCTTCTGCATGTCTTCCCTCCCTTCCTCATCTGGCATGTGTATCCTAGCCCCTTGTTCTTCACAATCCTCCAGCAGTCATTTTACTCTCAGCCCTGGTAGTTGATCACATTTGGTTGTCTCTGGCCGGCTCCCTCTTCCCTCACTCCCCAGCTCCTGTCTTCAAGCTCTGATTGATTAGCCTTCCCTGTTACTTGGCCTGCTCTCTGGGCAAGGCTGCTGCTTCAGATTTTAATACCCGGGATTAAAAATCCCCACGCCTACATGATACCGTGTGTTGGTATTAGAGCTTCAAGTCAGGGCCTCACACTCTTGCTTGGCAAGGCTGGCACTCTACAATTTGAGCCACACCTCCACTTCCATCTTCTTACTTGTTAATTGAGGATAAGAGTCTGATGGACTTTTTTGTCTGGGCTGGCTTTGAACCAGGATCCTCAGATCTTGGCCTCCTTAGTTGTTAGTATTTCAGGTGTGAGCCACTGGCGCTCAGCTGAGTGTCCAATCTTAAGACTGTTGTGTTATTCCTTAATGTTACAGGTGAAAGAAAGTATCTGTTTTGGGAGAGGGCTTGAGGAGGAGAGGGCCCATATGGGAAGAAAGGGGTATGAATACCTGTTTAACTTGAAAAGAACATACTGAGCACAGTTCAGGATGACTTCCCATTATTGAAGTTGTGGATGTGAAAACTCACCCACAGAGCTGGATAGGTGATCTAGTTTGGGAGTAGGCCCGATGTATTATTAGTTGGTGAAATGGAGTGTACATTTTCATTTTAAAAGACCCAGTCACTCATTAGCCTCCGTGGGATCTTATCATGAACAACCATGAATCAGAATTAGAGCTTACTGATTCTTCAAGGGATGGGAAGGACTCATTTTTTTTATATAAACTTTCCCCAAGTTTTTTTTTTTCCCTTCAAAATCAGACAACCAATTGAAAATTTAAAAGACAAAACTGTAGACCAGATCTTACGTTTCTGCTTGCTAGTCTCTTGCAGTCTCTTATGCTTCGGATGACTTTGATTAGTTGAACAATAAAATCTCTTGAAGTTCTGAGATTCTGTGATTAGGAATGCCAGCTCATGAACCGGAACTCACTGTTTTCTTTGGTGCCAGTCCTGGGGCTTGAACTCAGGGCCTAGGTGCTGTCCCTGAGCTTTTTCACTCAAGGCTAGCCCTCTACCACTTGAGCCATAGCTCTACTTCTGGGGGGGGGGGTTTTGGTGCTTAATTGGAGACAAGTATCTAACTTTCCTGCCTGAGCTGGCCTGAGAGGTCATTTTTCTTTTAATCCATTAAAATTCTAGAAAGGCCACAGATATGTTCTCCCTATAATAGATTCATTAGCTCTTTTTCACCCTCAAGAAACTAACAACTTAATCCATCTCAATCCAGCAAAATAGTGATTTCTTTTTTCTCCTGGTTGTCACATGCCATTAGAGTATAAATACCTTGCTGGTGTGTAGTTATTAAATCTGATGTTCAGAACCTACAGTAATAACTTAGATCAAGCCGGAGCATAAGTTTAGTTAGTTAGTTATTTTTTTTTATTTTTTTGTCGGTTATGGGGCTTTGAACTCTGGGCCTGGGTGCTGTCCCTGAGCTCTTCAGCTCAAAGCTAGCGCTCTATCTCTTGAGCCACAGTGCCACTTCCGGCCTTTTTCTTTTCTGTGGTGCTGAGGATTTGAACCCAGGGCCTCATGCGTGTGAGGCAAGGACTCCACCACTGAGCCACCTTCCCAGCCTGGGAGCATAAGTTTTAACAGTAATCTTCAAAGGGAACCGTACACCCGAAGTAAATTCTAGCTTTTTCACTCTGTCGTATTTTACTTAATTGCAGGTAAAGGTCAATTTGGCTTTTAAAGTTTTCTGCACAATAATACAACATATTATTATTTTATAACAGTAACTTTAATACATAATACTTTATTTTGGTTGGTTGTACAGCTTGAACACAGGCCCTGAGCGCTGTCCCTGAGCTGCTCTTGCTCAAGGCTAGTGCTCTATCTCTTAAGCCACAGCCCCACTTCTCACTTCTTTGGTAGTTTAGTGGAAATGACTTTCACAGAGCTTTTTTGCCAGGGCTGGCTTTGAGCCACAATCCTCAAGATCTCAGCCTCCTGAGTAGCTAGATTGTGGGCGTGAGCCACTCGTGCCCGACTTAATGAAGGTCTCTTTCATGCTGCTTGCTTGTTCCTGAACATGCAGCTTTAGTAAACTTGCTTTACTATTCTTTTATCACATGCTGACTGCATAATGAATGATTCACTATTCTTTGGATAGCTGTTTTCAAGGCTGGCATTTATACCACAGTCAATTCTGATAACATTTTTTTTTTCAATTGGAAATGCCTTATGTGCTGACTGATGAGTTCATAGTCTGTGTTGACTGAGTGTCATCATCAGTAAAGCTCCCCAGCAGAGAGGTCCTGTGGAGCCAGCCAGGGTTAGTCCTCTGTTAGGAAGAGTTGTGTAAACAATGACAGCTGGGAAGAGGAATTGAAATGATGGGCCTCCCATGTGATTTAACATTTGTCTGTCTCTCTGTCTCTCTGTCTGTCTGTCTGTCTCCCTCTCTTTCTCTCTCTCGATGGCAATGGATATTTCCTTAATTTGAGCATGAACTTTGAGCTCCCGTACTTTGACTCAGTTCTGACTCAGCAGTCTTTAGTGGGCTGGGGGCATTGAAGGAAGGAAGGGACTTTGTATTTAATTCCATCCCCAGAACTCAAATGAGCATTATTATTTATTATTATTGTTGTTATTGTTATTATTTCAGTCAGTCATGGGCCTTGAACTCTGGGCCTGGGCACTGTCCCTCAGCTCTTCAGCTCAAAGCCACAGCGCCACTTTTGGCTTTTTCTGCTTATGTGGTGCTGAGGAATCGAACCCAGGACCTCATGCATACAAGGCACACACTCTACCACTGAGCCACTTTCCTAGCCAGACAAG
Source organism: Dipodomys merriami (assembly GCF_024711535.1). Taxonomy (NCBI): domain Eukaryota; kingdom Metazoa; phylum Chordata; class Mammalia; order Rodentia; family Heteromyidae; genus Dipodomys; species Dipodomys merriami. The sequence goes on along the minus strand of NW_027206083.1, from coordinate 744,602 downwards.
CAGTAGTTTCTTAAGTTTGGACTTGGAGATAGAGAATAGAGGTCTGGGAAGGTGGAAACGTTTTCCTTAAAGTCCAAGTGACTTGGGAGGGACCAAACTAGGTCTCCTGTGACATGGTAGTATTAAGCTCCAGTTTGTGTGATGTGGGGTTTTGCAGGGTTTACTCCTAAAGTTTTCTGGTCAGGTGTTTGTGTGACAAGGAGATGGTGCACCTGTCTGTCAGTCACTCTGCCTTCCTCTATTTCCCCTTCCATCCAGGCCTCCTAAATTAGATACATTCCCCTTCTGCTCCTAGACATCTCCATCTCAGGGTCCCTTGACAGAGCAGTCCTTTATCACATTGTCTCACCCAGGGTCTGGAGGGGCTGTCCCTTTGTTGCAGCCCTGCAGGATAACTTAGACTCCAGCCAACTGCTGTCGTTGGACCCAGAGCAAATGTTGGAGAGGCCCCCTTTCATCTACCACTGCAGTTTCAACCTTCATTTTAAAACTGCAGCTTACTGGGTCTGTAATTACTCTACTAGAACACACACACTCGAGGTAGTGTGGCTTATTTTTCCCCACAAGGTTCTTTCTTGTATTTAGTCATTGTGATCTGGAAATGGAGGTTTATTCTTTCTTTGTATTCCGTTCTGTTCTCCAGGGGTAGGTTATTACAGGTTTGTAGCAGGAGTGCTTGCTTTTTTAAAAAAAATTTTTTTGGGTCCAGTTGCGGGCCTGAACTCTGGGCCTGGGCATTGTCCCTCAGCTCAAGGGTAGCAATACCACTTGAGACACCGCGCCACTTTCGACTTTTTTTTTCTGCTTATGTGGTGCTGAGGAATTGAACCCAGGGCCTCATGCATGCAAGGCAAGTGCTCTACCACTGAGCCACCTTCCCAGCCTGAGTGCTTGCTTTTATATGACATCTTATGGGTGCATTTTAACTTACCAAGGTATCTTTTCTTTTGATGTTGTTACAGTGTTCATGATCAATAGAAATAATTGAACACTAAGAGACTTTTAAAATATTTTAAATCAAGCCTCATGGTTGGCACAAAAAAAGTTCTCATATGCTCACCTTTATAGTACAGCTAATTACTTACTGTTCCCTCTCCCTCCTCCGCCCTCCACAAAAAATAAAGGCTGAGGACTGAACTTGCCAGGCAAGTGCTCGTCCCGAGCTACATACCCAATCCCCCAGTTACTTACTCTTTTTTGCCAATTACCTGAAAAAAAAAATTTTTTTTTGGTTGCTCCTGGGACCTGAACTCTGGGCCTGGGCACTGTCCCTCAGCTCTTCAGCTCAAGGCAAGCGCTCTACCACATGAACCTCAGCCCCACTTCCAGCATTTTCTCCTTCTGTGGTGCTGAGGAATTGAACCCAGGGCCTCACGGTGCTCTACCACTAAGCCACCTTCCCAGCCCAGTTACCTGAAAATTTAAAGTCTCCCCTCTCTTTTTTTTTTTTTTTGTTGGTTTGTGGGTCTTGAATTCTGGGCCTGGGCACTGTCTCTGAGCTCTTCAGCTCAAGGCAAGTGCTCTACCATTTGAGCCATTGCACCACTTCTGGTTTTCTGGTGGTTCGTTGTTGGTTAGAGTCTCATGGGTAGAAAAACCTTTCTTGCCTGGACTGGCTTTGAACTGCAATCCTCAGATCTCAGCCTCCTGAGTAGCTAGGATGACAAGCGTGAGCCACCAGTGTCTGGCAAATCTTCCCCTGCCCTTTTTTTATTTTTGGTCCATTGCAGGGCCTGAACTCTGGGCCTGGGCGCTGCCCCTCAGCTTTTCAGCTCACAACTAACACTCTACCACTTGAGCCACAGTGCCACTTCTGGTTTTTTCTGTTTATGTGGTGCTGAGGAATCGAACCCAGGGCCTCATGCATGCAAGGCAAGCGCTCTACCGTGGAGCCACCTTCCCAGCCCCTTTTCTTTTCTCTTTTCTTTCCTTTTCTCTTTTCTTTCCTTTTCTCTTCTTTTCCTTCTTTTCTCCCTCCTTCCCACCCAGTCCCTCCCTCCTTCCCTCCCTCCCTCCCTCCCTCCCTTCTTTCCTTCCTCCCTTCCTTCCTTCCTTCCTTCCTTCCTTCCTTCCTTCCTTCGTTCCTTTTGTGCCAGTCTTGGCTTGAACTCAGGGACTAGGTACTGACCCTGAACCTTTTTTTTTTTTTTTTTTTTTAGCACTTTACCATTTGCTTTTTTGATGGTTAACTGGAGATAGGAGTCTCAGAGGCTTTGCTTCCCTGGGGTGGCTTTGAATCATGATCCTCAGCTCTTAGCCTCCTGAATAGCTGAGATTACAGGAGTGAGCTGGTGCTTGGCTGACACAGAACTCTTAGGAAAAGACGGAAACTGTCTCAGATAAATGATGACTGTCTTTAGGACATACATGATATAAATGATGGAACTGAAATTTGTCTTGAGTCTAGGTCTGTCCTTACGCTCTCCAGTGCATAGTACGTTGTTGTCTGATGCTTGTCTCCTGACACTCTAGGGCTTTTTTTTTTTTTTTTTGTCAGTCCTCGGGCTTGAACTCTGGGCCTGAATGCTGTCCCTCAGCTCTTCAGCTCAAGGCGAGCGCTCTGCCACTTGAGCTACAGTGCCACTTCCGGTTTTCTGGTGGTTTTTTGGAGATAGGAGTCTCACGGTCTTTCCTGCCCGGGCTGGCTTTGAACCGAGATCCTCAGATCTCAGCCTCCTGAGTAGCTAGGATTACAGGCATGAGACACCAGCGCCTGGCATTAGGGCTTCCCTTTTAATCTGGTACATGTCCTGTGTGTAGCTTTCCTTGTGAAGAAATAAAGAGAGAGTTTATGTAGCAAAAATGAGAAAAGGAAGAAAAATGTAAACTTTAATAGTTCTAATACTTGCGTGGCTGACTGTAGCTCTCAGATTCAAATGTCTTTTTGGGGTACATTTACATTTGCATTGAGTGTATTATGCACAGCAGTGAACCCAGTGAGCTTTGCCTTCACGCATCTGAACGACATGGCATTCCATATCTGTTGGCTGAAGAATTTTGAGGGAAGAGAGTGATAATGCAAATATCTCCAAAATGCTGGAGGGGGTTAGGGTGAGGGGCACAGGTTTTGAAGGCCAGGATAATTTTAGGTGTAGCAACTTAATGGACTGAGAAGGGAGTCCAGGTGTAAGTCAAGGGAAATAGCAGGAATTGGAACCAGAAATTTGTGGATACTAGATCATGAGGACCTTGTAAGCTACGACAAGCTGGAATCTTATTGCAAGTGGTGGCAATCATAAAGCAAGGGCCATTGGATATTTATAACATACAAAATGATCAAGATATTGGCAGACTTCCCAGAACAGCAGAAGAAAATCACATCAGAAGCACGTGTGTCTGTCTGTCCCATCACAGACTAGTTGGTTTCTCAATCCTGATCTGCCCTCTGGCCAGCCGGTCATTCCCCACCCAGTTTTACAGGTGGGGGATGAAGTAGTAAGTACGTTTATTTTCTAAAGCTTTAGTAAATAAGATACCTCACAAGTTTACAGCGTTTGGCGGCCTTTGGCGTCAGGCTGTGGAGGTGGGGAGCTCCCAGACTCCAAGCTGGCACACCTGTGTGCCCAGGTCTCTGTGTGCAAACTCCCAACCTCACCTACCTCTCAGTGCCTTCAAACACCATTGAAACAGGGATTTAGGGACTAGGCTCCCAACACATTTAACTATAGCAGGGAGAAATGGTGGTGTTCATTCATGGGGAGACAGGGTGAGGGAAGGGAGGGAGTGAGACACACTGAAATACACGGAGTGAGTTGGGGAGATAGGGTAAGGGCGATAACAGTGCTTCTGACCTGAGCCTCTACCACATGGGGGTAAGGTGCCCTTGGGTGAGAGGGAGAGGAATGCTTGTGATGTGATACCTGTTGTTTGTTTACCCTGTGTTTACTGTCTCTGTAGATCAGCTGTTTGCCCTGTGCTATCTTCTTCCTCCTCTTGCCTTCTGTAATGAAGTAGTACTTTTGCTCATTTCAGATGAGCATGTCTGATATCAGTGATGGTGGGAAATAAACTTATGAGAAGACCAATTAAAAATTGGAACAAGAGGGGCTGGGAAGGTGGCTCAGTGGTAGAGCGCTTGCCTTGCATGCCTGAAGCCCTGGGTTCGATTCCTCACTAACACATAAGCAAAAAGAAAAAAGCCGGAAGTGGCGCTGTGGCTCAGGTGTTAGAGCACTAGCTTGAGCGGAAGAGGTGAGGGACAGCGCCCAGACCCAGAGTTCAGGCCCCACAATGTGCAAAAATAAATTAAATAAAGGACTTCCTTTTGTTTCAGCAGTGGAGGAACTGGAAATAAAAGGCTGTTTGTAGAAGAAACAGTCCTCTTGTTGTTTTTAACCATTTTTACTGAAAATAGGTAGTGGAGTAGGTCTTCTGAGGAGCTTAAAAGAAAACAAGAAAGCAGAGAATAAGTGTTTCAGAAGCCATGGTGGTGAAATGCAGAAAGGAAGCATGCCATACACTTAACCTAACGATTTAGTTGGCATTTTGTATTTGGGAGAAAGAAAGGCAGGAGATGGGGAGGGGGTAATCCCAGTTACAAGAAGGCAGAGGAGAGACAGAAGAAAGGGGGTGATTGGCTCAGTGTAATGGCTGAAGGCCCAGGAAGGCAGTTCATTGATAAGTCCAGAACAAAGGCTGCTGTGGTACTGGCAAAGCCTTGCCTTTTCCTTTTCCCCTCCCTCCCTCCCTCCCTCCCTCCTTCCCTCCCTCCCTCCCTCCCTCCCTCCCTCCCTCCCTCCCTCCCTCCCTCTCTCCCTCTCTCTCTCCCTTCCTCTCTCCTTCCTTCCCTCCTTCCCTCCTTTCCTCCCTTCCTTCCTTCCTTCCTTTCTTGAACTCAGGCCCTGGGCACTGTCCCTGAGCTTCTTTTCCTCAAGGCTAGCACTCTACCACTTGAGCCACAGCACCACTTCCCATTTTTCCTGTGTTTGTGGTGCTAAGAAATCAAACCCAGGGCTTCCTGGATAATAGGCAAGCACTCTACCACTGAGCCACATTCCCAGCCCTTTTTCTTTTCTTTTTTTTTTCTTTCTGATTTCTATTCTAATTTCAGCACATCATGATTCCCCCCCCCCCCCCCCCCCCCCGTGAAATTCACAGGTAAGTACTGACGCAAGTCTGTAACCATAGGGAGATGAGGGGATCTTGCATTAAAAAGCTAGTAAGACTCCATATCAACCATTTCTTCGGCCTGGTGGCAGATGCTGGCAATATGAAGCCCAAGTAAGAGGATTGTGGCTCACGCTGGTCTAAACCCTATCTTGAAAGTAAACCAAGGCAGAAAAGGGGTTTGGGGCATGACTCAAGTAGAAGAGAACTTTCCTCACTAGCACGAGTTCGACCCCCAGTACCACCAAGCGGGGAAACGTCTTGTCTGGTTAAGGCCTTTGTCCATGGGAGCACTCAGCTTTAGTCAGTAAGAAAGTTTGCATCACCACTGAGTGCTCAGCAAATGTTGGCTGACTAGCACCTGCCCTTGGTTGTGTAAAACCTGTTTAATGTGGTGCTGTGGCTCAAGCGGTAGAGTGCTCGACTTGAGCTGAGGAGCTCAGGGACAGTGAGTGCCAAGGCCCATGACCAACTGAAAAACAACAGTGAACAAACCTTCTGTCTATGTCCTGTGTACTTTGCCTTCTCTAGTCTTTCTTTCCCCAGCAAAATCATTCTGTTCACCAGTTGTTTTGAAAGTGGTCACTCTGATTATATAAGTATATAATTATATAATGAATGTCTGCTAAATGTGTCTTGCTCTATCACGATTGCCTTCAGATGACTAAATTAGTCCCTGAGCTCTATAAGTTAAAGTTCTTGTGCCAGATATGGTAGTGAGCTGTCATCACCGACATGAGCACCTGTAATCTCTGCTACAGGAAGGCAGAGGTGAGAAGATTCTACTGTGATGTCCTCACAGTCCAGCCAGGCCTGAGCCTCTACCAGACCCAAAATTGACCAAAGCAAAAAGGGCTGTAGGTCAAGTGGTAGAGCTCGAGTGTAATACCCTGAATTCAACACTCCAGAACCACCAACAGCACCACTCAAACAAAAATGCTACTTTTTCCTTTTTTGTGGGACAGACTATTTATTTAAAATACATAGGGTGCCTTTGGTGGCTTTCATGTTCACACCTGCCAATTCAGCACAAGCTATATTTCTAACGTAAGACCAGCTTACTGACCAGAATCAAGCATCAGAAGATACTAGTGTTTTGTTTTTAATTTTTTTGTTTGTTTTTGTTTTGTCTGTCGGTTGTGGGGCTTGAACTCTGGGCCTGGGCGTGGTTCCTCACCTCTTCAACTCAAGGTGAGCACTCTACCACTGGAGCCACAGAGCCACTTCTGGTTTTCTGATTGGTTTATTGGAGATAAGAGTCACGGATTTCTTTGACTGGGCTGGCTTTGAACTATGATCCTTAGATCTCAGCCTCCCAGTAGCTAGGATTACAGGGGTGAGCCACCAGCACCCAGCAGGAGGCTGAGATCTTGAGGATCAAGTTCAAAGCCAGCCTGGGCAGGAAAGTCTGTGGGACTCTTATCTAGAATAAACCACTCAGAAAACCCGAAGTGGAGCTGTGGCTCAAGTGGTAGAGTGCTTGCCTTGAGCTGAAGAGCTGAGGGACAGCTCCCAGGTCCAGAGTTCAAACCCTACAACTGATTTTAAAAAAAAAAGAAAAAAGAGGTAATATGCAGAGGGGTTCTAGTCACATAAGCCAGGTAAAGAGTACATTTCTTTTTGGACAGTGTCACCCTTTCCTGCACTTTCTCAGTTTTGCCTTCCCATAACTACCCACAGGTTATATAGTTCATTTTCAACAGTGTCTACTGAGTATCACTGTTGCATTTATTCACCCTCTGTCCCTCTATTTCTGTGCCCTGCTTTACTCTCCCAAAGGCAGATGAAGTAACAAGACAAAAAGAAAACAAAAAGAAAAACAAATCTTTTGTTTCCATTTCCTGGAGTTCATTTTGATAAGTGTTATGTGATCAGATACATATTGATGTGCCTGTGTCTTCATCTACTAGAGTCCTGTATAGTTTATCATGTCCCCCCATGTATTTTAGGTCTAGCTTCCTCATGTGGTAGAAGACATGCACCATTTGTTTCTCTGAACTTGGCTTACCTCAGTTAACATGATTTGTTCTAGAGCCATGCATTTCCTGCGATATTCTTATGCCTGTGTAAATTTCCATTGTGTATAGGTACCTCTTATTTTGATCCATTCAGCTATTTGTAGGGCATCTGGGTGGTTTCTGTAGCTTGGATATTGTGAGTCATGCAGGAGTGAACCTGAATGTGCAGGTATCTGTATGGTATCCTTGCTGGTGAGGGTCGGGTAGGTGGCCAGTGGTTATGGCTGAGTGGTAGGGAGGGTCTGACCTCCAGACTGCAGTCCAGAATAGTTACACTACTTTCTGTTCCCACCGACAGTGCAGTAGGGTTCCCTTTTCCCCACATTCCCCCAGCATTTGTTGTTCGAAATCACAATGCTGACCAGTCCACCATGGGTGAGATGGAATCTCAGAGTTGTTTTGATTTGCATTTCCTTTATGGCCAGGGCTGATGAGCATTTCCTCCTGTGTTTGTTTACCATTCTTACCTCTTCAGAGAAGGTCTCTCCTTAGCTTCTTAGACCATTAGTAATTGGTTTATTAGCTTTGGATGGGGTTTATTCCTTGTATATTTTCAATATTAGGCCTTTGTCAGATGAATTGTGTTAAAAAGATACTGGTTTTGAGGGAATAATTTCTCCCAGGGCTGATGAAATAGTTCGCCCCCCCAACAAAGCATCTCTCCCCCAGGATAAGGTTGGATAAACACTGCCAAGTTGTTTTGTTTTTATCTCGGGATCTTTTTGGCAGTGTAGATAGCATGCATCATATCTGGATTCTAATAATTCTTTTTTTCTTTTTTGTGTGCCAGTACTGGGGCTTGAACTCAGGGCCTTGCATGCTTGCTTGCCTGCTTTTGCTCAAGAATGGCACTGTACTACTTGAGCTATTCCTCTGCCTTAGGCTTTTTGCTGGCCAATTGGAAATGAGAATCTCACAGACTTTTCTGCACAGGCTAGCTTCAAGCTGAGATCCTCAGATCTTAGCCTCCTGAGAAGCTAGGATTACAGGTGTGAGCCATCATTGCCTGGTTTCATGTTTTTTTTCCTTTGGGTGCTGGTTGTGGGGTTTGAATATACTGTCCCTAAGCTTTTCCACTTGAGGTTAGTGCTCTACCATGAAAGCCACAGCTCGTTTGTTTTTCTTTGAGTTTGAGATATGAGTCTCGTGGACTTTCCTGCTTGTTCTGGCTTGGCTTTGAACTGCCACCCTCAGATCTCAGCGTACTGAGTAGCTAGGATTCCAAGTTTGAGCCACCAACACCTGACATTAATATTAACATTTTCAATACTATCTGTGTTATTAGTTAGCATTCTGTCTCAGACCTGAGATAAACTTAAAAAAGAGGAAATATTTGTTTTTGCTTTTGAGTTCAGTTTATAGTCATGTGGCCTTGTTGCTTTGGGCCTGTAGTGTAACAGTCCATCATGGCAGGACTATCTACCTACCCAGCAGAGGGTGAGAGAGAGAGAAGAAAGTACTGGAGTCCTGCCCATCTACCTTCCTTCTCACTAGCCTTCCTCCTTAAAGCCTCCACTGTCTTCCACTATTGCAGTGCGGGGGGGAAGGGGGGGCTAGGCCTTGAACACACTGCAGATTCAAACTATAGCACCGTTTTCTTTTTTCTTTTGTCGGTCGTGGGCTTGAACTCTGGGCTTGGGCGCTGTCCCTGCGTTCTTCAGCTCAAGGAGAGCGCTCTAATGCTTGAGACACAGCACCACTTCCGGTTTTCTGGAGATTAATTGGAGATAAGAGTCTCATGGGGCTGGGAAGGTGGCTCAGTGGTAGAGTGCTTGCCTTGCATGTCTGAGGCCCTGGGTTCCATTCCTCAGCACCACATAAGCAAAAAGCCAAAAGCCAGAAGTGGCGCTGTGGCTCAAGTAGTAGAGCGCTAGCCTTCAGCTGAAGAGCTGAGGGACATCGCCCAGGTCCAGAGTTCAGGCCCCTCGACCGGACCCCCCCCCCAAAAAAAAAAAAAGAGTCTCATGGACTTTTCTGCTTGGGCTGGCTTTGAACCGTGATCCTCAGATCTCAGCTTCCTCAGAAGCTAGGATTATAGGCATGAGCCACCGGAGTCCGGCTATAGCACCATTTTCTTAGTTAGAATCAGATCCTGGTGATTCCTAGTTCACATTACTGTTCCATATCTCTTCTCTTGGTTGGAGTTCAGGCATTCCTGAGAATCTCCAGTCACACACATCTTTTCAGAATGGTTGCTACTAATGTCCAGTTTGTTTGCTTGGTGAACATCTGTGACCAATTGTTCTGTGAAGGGACTTGGTCAGTACCAGAATTTAAGCACAGGATTTTTTAAAAAAGTATTTATTTATGTATTTTTGGGCTGGTCTTAGGGCTTGAACTCAGGACCTGGGCGTGGTCCCTGAGCCTCTTTGTGCTCAAGGCTGGTGCTCTACCACTTGAGCCACAGCGATGCTTCGGGCTTTTGCTGAGTAGTTTATTGGAGACGAGAGTCTCATTGACTTTCTTGCCTCTGGCCGACTTCAGACTGAGGTCTGAGGATCTCAGCCTCCTGGATAGGTAGGATGACAGGTGTGTGAGCCAGTGGCACCTAGCTAAGCATAGGATTTTATTAGTTTAAAACATGGTTTGTCTGGGTGCTGGTGGCTCTTGCCTATAATCCTTAGCTACTCAGGAGACTGAGATCTGAGGATCGCAGTGTGACACCAGTTTGGAAAGAAAAGTTCATGAGATTTATTAACCATCAAAAACGACTGGAAGTGGTGCCGTGGTTCAAGTGGTAGAGTGCTAGCCTTAAGCAAAAAAGTTGGGGACAGTGCCCAGACTTTTGAATTTAAGCCCCAGGACCTGCACATAACAAATGCAAACAAAAACACTTTTAATATTTCATTCTTGGAGGTGACTTGTGTGTCACTAAGTGCCTTTCTGTTGTCAGCCTGTGTCCACTGGCGGCTCCTTGTTCACCACCACAGTGGCATTCTGACAGAACCAACATTGCAGTGTCCTTCCGTTGAATTGCCAGCCTTACCTTGCCTTTCTTTTCTTTTCCCTCCCTCGCTCCCTCCCTCCCTCCCTTCCTTCCTTCCCTTTCTTCCTTCCCTTTCTTCCTCCTTCCTTCCTTTCCTCCCTCCCTCCTTCCCTACCTTCCTTCCTTCCTTGCCCTCCCTCCCTCCTTTCTTTCTTCCTTTCTTTCTTCCTTCCTTTCTTTCTTTCTTTCTTTCTTTCTTTCTTTCTTTCTTTCTTTCTTTCTTTCTTTCTTTCTTTCTTTCTTTCTTTCTTTCTTCCCCTCTCTCCCTCCCTCCCTCTCTCCCTCCCTCCCTCCCTCCCTCCCTCCCCAGAGCTGAGGACTGAACTCAGGGCCTTACATTTGCCAGGCAAGTGTTCTTCCACTGAGCCGAATCCTATCCCAACCTTTCATTCTTGATCAGCATTGTGTAAGAATAGGTTCTCTTTTTATCCTTCACATACACACAGTGTGTGTGTGTGTGTGCATGCGTATGTGTGTGTGCACGTGCGTGCCAGGCACTGTAGGTGCCTTTCCACAGTTGTGGGAAGCACGTCTGATTGCGTATGTTTTCATTCTTACACAAGAGTCTGGGACATGAACAGCTGAGGTTCAGTTGGGTGTGAACAGCTGTCTGTACAACACTACACGATTACATCTCACTGTATACACTGAGAGGACTTTTATCTCCAGTGTAATTCTTTGTTATCACTGCCACCCCAATCTAGCCTTTTCCTTGTTTACACTTATCTAGCTGTTTTTAGACGGAATTAAAACTCAACCTAAATTTTCTTGTCTTTTTTTTTTTTCTTTACCTACAAGTAGGTGCCAAGCTATTGACTGTGCTTCTGAAATGCTTCCCTTTCATCTCTCATTGCCTGTTCCACTGTCATCCCTCCAGTAGTAACCAACCTATCACTTCTCACAACTGGACTGGGGCTCTCTCTTCACCTTCCTGCCGTCCCTCACAATGTCCTGTGCATACCAAACGTAGATGCAGATGCAGACCAAACATAGATAAATGTTTTGGGTTTGGTCAGCCTTTTTTTATTTTGCTTTGTTTGTTTGGTCATTTGTGGGGCTTGAACTCAGGGCTTGGGTGCTGTCTCTGAGGTGGTTCCCCACCCTACCCCCCCCCCAAAGGTAGCACTCTACTGCTTTGAGCCACAGCTCCACTTCCAGTGTTTGAGTGGTTAGTGGGAGATAAGTCATAGGAAGTTTTCTGCCCAGGCTGGCTTTGAACCATGACCCTCAGATCTCAGCCTCCTGAGTAGCTTGAGCCCCTGACACCCAGCCCCAATCTTTGTTTTAAAAGTTAAAAATTTGAGAGGATGACTCTGGGAATGTGGCTCAGTGGTAGAGAGCTTGCCTAGCATGCTTGAAGCCCTGAGTTCAACTCCTCAGTACCACATACACAGAAAAAGCCAGAAGTGGCGCTGTGGTTCAAGTGGTAGAGCGCTAGCCTTGAGCAAAAGAAGCTCAGGGACAGCACCCAGGCCCTGAGTTCAAGCCCCAGGACTGGCTAAACAGATAAATAATCTTAGAGCATCTACCTACTATGGGTGCTACCTCCCAGAACTGCAGGAAAAAAATGAAAATGTGTTTCTGAGCAACAAGCACCAACAATAAAACAAAAAGGCAAATGACTCCAGGAAGCTGTGCCATTTTTACCTCCTGTCTTAGGTGTGGAACCCAGGAAAGTCATCAGCCCCGATGGGAGACCTTTGCCGGCTGGTGAAGGCTGGTGAAGGCAGACATCTGACTGGACCCGCACAGAGCATGTGTGTCCTGGCTAGGATCTGCCTTTCCGTCTGTGTAGCCATGCTTGTCCAGCTTAGTGCCTCCCACCCCAGCCTGGTAGGCACCACACTCCCTGCTTTTTCAGTCATTGGGCATTGTTTGTGTCATGGTATTTTGTGTGTGTGTGTGTGTGTGTGTGTGTGTGTGTGTGTGTGTGTGGAAGATTAGGCAATTTTGAATACTTTTTTTAAACAGCCTTTGGAGCCACTATTCCTAATTTAAACATTTGCAGAAAAGTCATTCTAGTTTCACACATTTATTGTGTAATTAACATTTTTCCAGTTGATGATTTTGAGTTATAGTCAACACTGAGGGAAGGAGCTGTTTGGTTTCCACAGCATTGTAGCCGGTGACATAGCTGAGTCTGGTCACTGCATACAAAGGAGCAGAACAGACCTGCTAGCCTTTGGGGGCTGCGCAGATAAAGGTTTGCCCACGTAGCTGCTTTCAGGCCCCTCGGCAGTGCAGTTGCTCTGGCTGATTTATACATTCCTGCTAAATTGGCATGCCACAATCCTTTGGGGTTAAATTAACGTGTACCAAGTTAGAAAGCATCAGCTGCCAGTCTGGGTGCCTTCTGGAGGCTAGTGTGCCTTTACTCCCATGTCCTGAGCCGGCACTCTAGGCAGTCTCTGTGGCCAGCAGCTGCCAGAGTCCCTCAGGGGCCCGCTGCCCTGCCTTTGTGCATGAGGGGTTCTGGTCCCACACGGGGCTTTCATCTAGATGTACATTGTAGTCGGTCCTGGGCAAATCAGGAAGATTTGCAACTCCAAAAGCAAATACAACCAACATGACTTTATTCCTTAGCCTCTCCTTCCCCCCTCCCTCCCTCCTCTAAATAAACTCAAAGGAATTATTGTGACTAAATGGCAGCAATATAAATCTGTATATTGATTCTTGGAAGTTGAAGAAAAGAAACAAATTGGTAAAAGGTTAAAGAAAACTTACACAGGGAATAGGTACGCATTACAAAAGGAAAGTGTCTGGAGTGTTATTTAAGAAAAGCTACAGTCGAGTGACTGGCTATATTAAGGAAATTTCATGTTCCGTATGTCATTAGACTGTCCTTGGTCTGGAATCTGGCTGTAAGGCGGGCAGGATTTTTTAAAGTGAGCGGTTGTTCATCCTTAGCGGGCATGTTTTCTAACCGCTGTCTTCTTCCCCTTCCCCCAGAGGTAGTCTGGGTGCCCCTTGCTCAGTCGTGTGTGTGTGTGTGTGTGTGTGTGTGTGTGTGTGTACATGTGCACACGTTAAGCAGGCTTTTCCCTAATGAGCTGTGGCACCAGCTGCAAGAGAGGCAAATCCTGTTACTCTCCGCAGCTCCTCTGAAGCCACAGAGCTGTGGTAGGAATGGAGTCTCCTTTTACCCCTTTCTGCTGTTTTCTTTCCCCGTCCTCTGCTGTCCCTGAGCATGTTGGCAAAGTTCAGATTTCTGTGCTCACAGTTCAATGCGCACAGTGAAAGAATACAAAAGGCCCAAGGAGAGAAAGTGAGAAGAGGAAATAAAAAAAGCTTGGGGTGGATGTCTTTAGGAGGAGGGTCCCTTGTGCCTTAGTCTAAGACTTAAGCTCTGGGTTGAAACCTTAAGTAGTAAAGCTTTGAATAACCTGGATCGCTGGACTCTCTTTGGAGACAGTTTTATCCGTACTTAAAGCAGTGGGTTATGTATGAAGAGAATTCAAATTCCTTATATCAAAAAACAGGATACTGGTATCTCCTCAGTCTTTGCTCTCTTTCCATAGAGGAAGATGAGATAAATATAATATTACTTTGTGCAGCATTTGTTTTGTGTATCACGGGTGGTATTTACCTCCCTTCTTTGTCCATACCACCCCTTGGAGACCACATACTTCGTGTGAGTAACACACAGCATCTTGCTGTGAAAAGTATTTTTTAATTATGGTAACAATTTTAAAACATTTATATCATTGCTACAATTAAAAGTTAACCCATTAGTCGGGTGCTGGTGGCTCACACCTGTAACACTAACTACTCAGGAGGCTGAGATTTGCGGATCACAGTTCAAAGCCAGCCCGGGCAGAAAAATCCCTATAATTTTTTTTTTTTGCCAGTCCTGGAGCTTGAACTCAGGGCCTGGGTGCTGTCCCTGAGGGCCTGGGTACTGTCCCTGAGCTTCTTTTGTTCAAGACTGGTGCTATACCACTTGAGCCACACCTCTGCTGCTGGATCTTTCTGTGTATGTGGTACTGAGGAATCAAACACAGGACTTCGTGCATGCTAGGCGAGCACTCTACCACTAAGCCACATTCACAGCCCCCTATGAGATTCTTATCGCTAGTGAACCACTCAAAAACCAGAAAGTGGAGCTGTTGCTTAAAGTGGTAGAGCAAAAGCCAAAAGAAAAAAGAAAAATCATGAAAATGACTTTTTTCCTGTTAACAAGATTTCATTGTACAGTAATTAATTACCATTAGCCACCAGTGTGTTTCTGTAGTATTATTTTCATTGTTATATTCAGTAGTGTATTTTTATGGTTGTGAAACAAACACATCTCCAGAGCTTTTCATCTTGCACAACTCAAACTACTCTTTAAACAGAGATGGGGAAAGTCTGGCCTGAGGCCCATTGAAGGCCTAGGAAGTCAGTTGGTAAATGAGGGGACAGACAGACAGGAATGTATCTGCTCTGATTGTACTGATAACTTTGTATGGCCCATAATGATGTTATAAAAGGCCATATGACCTTTGGCAGGAAAATATTTCTACACCTTTGCAAAAGTTTCTTTCTCTTTTTTTTGTTGGTCATGGGACTTGAACTCTGGGCATGGGCACTGTCCCTCAGCTCCAGGTGAGCGCTCTACCACTTGAGCCACAGTGCCACTTCCTGTTTTTCTAGTGGTTAAACTGGCGAAAAAAATCTCATGGGCTTTCCTGCCCAGGCGGGCTTTGAACCCTGATCCTCAGATCTCAACCTCCTGAATAGCTAGGATTACAGGTGTGAGCCACCTAGGCCCAGTTTGGTTCTAGTTTTTAATGATAACTTAAAAAAATTGTTGTTACAAGGGTGACCGGTCACAATTACATAAGTCAGATAATGAGTACAGTACATCTCTTTTTGGACAATGTCACTCCTAATGATTTAACCATCTTCTTAACTCAGGTCTGGCATTTGTGCATCCATGCCTGCATGCCTCTCCCCCATCCTAGTATATTTCCAGGTGGCGTTCTGTTATATTAAACATAGTATTGTAGAATTACGTTTTAAAAGGCAGTCTTGTATTTGAACCTGTTTGTCTACAGACTGTACTGAGTTATTTACCATATTCTAGGACCTATGGTGTGGGGGTAAATGGGAAGCAAGGAAAGGGGCTGGAATATTGTTTGAAAGACAGCATGGGCCTGTTCATTTCTCCTAATCCAACAGTCCGGACTCTGTATCCTTCTATTGTACTTATCCTATAAGAAAGCAAACTTTTCTCCCAGAGAGAAGCCTGAGAAGCCTCTTGTCTCACTTAGTAGTTGACTGAAGATCATTTATGATTTTGTTCCCCCTTCATATTGATTTAGGGAGCCTGGGGGCGAGCTCAGTGGTTGAAGCCTTCTCTACAGGTGCCAGGCCCAGGAGCTGTCCTCAGCCAAAAAAGTTAATGCACATCTTACATTCTACTCCAAATCATGATTATTTTTTAAAAATAAAGTCACCATTAAATGTTTTCCAAGTCTGGTCTCTAAGAGATCACGCATATCCTATGTTAGACTTCTGGCAGTCCTCTCTTGAGCAATGCCCTCCTGGTTCTTGCCTTATGTTCTCAAGTGTGGCTGTTAAAACAACTTAATTTGGTATGTCCTCTGTGTGTGTGTATGTAGACGCACATGCACGAGTGCACGTTTGCCTAGGATTTGAACTCAGAGTCTGGGCATTGTCATTGAGATTTTTTTGCTCAAGGCTAGTGTAGTGCTCTGCCACTTGAGCCATAGCTCCAGTCCTGGCTTTTTGGTGGTTAATTGGAGTCTCATGGACTCCTGTCTGGGGCTGGCTTTGAAGTTCAGTCCTCAGATCTCGGCCTCCTAGGTAGTTAGAATTACTTGGCAGAGCCAGTAATATATTTAGTAATAATATAAACTCTAGGAGACATTACATAGTTCAGTCTAAGCACCTCTAATGAAAAATGAGCATTTTTGGGCTGGGACTTTACATCAGTGGAATAGTACTTGGCGTGTGCAAAGGCCTGGGTCCCATCTCTACTATTCTTCAGAGTTGGAAGCCACACTTAAGAGCAAGCAAGTTGCACTTTTGATGTACTCTGGGAGAGGAGGGACTCATAGGCAGGTGTGTTGCAGGGTACATAGCTACTGTAGTTCAGGCATCGAAATTGGAGGATTGGCAAAGTGAAATTCACCTGGGAAGACCGTAGAGAAAAGTCTTTGTGCCTGGTGCTGGTGGCTCACACCTTTAATCCTAATTACTCAGCAGGCTGAGATCTGAGGATTGTGGTTCAAAGCCAGCCTAGGCAGGAGAGTAGTCCGTAACACTCTTAGCTCCAGTAAACCACTCAGAAAACTGGACGTGGCACTGCGGCTCAAGTGGTAGAACGTTCACCTTGAGCTGAAGAGCTGAGGGACAGCACCCAGGCCCAGAGTTTAAGCCCCACGACCGACCAAAAAAAAAAAAAAGTCTTTGTGTGATGTACAGTTGGCCCAGAAAAGGGATTTCCAGGCCCTAGACTGTACACATGAGTGTTTGCAAACGTAAGCAAAACAAAGGCATCTCACTAAGGCATTACTCTCCAGATGATGTAAGAGCCGTCTTATTCTAGCAATCTCCTCTAGACATGCAGGAGTAGCATCATTAAAGTAAAAGTTGCCAAATTTCTTCCTCCCAGTTCTGTTTAGTTCAAAATACAGTGCTGCAGTTGGTTTATTTTTGAAACCGTTATATAACAAAGAGTACTTGTAATTGATTATAAAGAATTTAATGCTCCTGTATTTTGTTTTGCCACTAAATTAGAAAACTATACAATATGCAAACTAGTTGATTATACAGCTAGCATGGCTTTGCAAAAAAGAAATACGCACCTGTATCACAGCCATGGGGCTGGGATGAGATCTGGAGGATTGCCGTTAGTAAGTAGTCAGCCGGGAACCGTTTCCAAGCTCCGTCTCCAAAATAGACAACAAAAAAGCAGGCTGAGCTGGGCGCCCATGGCTCACACTTGTAACCCTAGCTGCAAAAGGGGCTGAGAGCTGAGGATTGTGCTGCCAAGCCAGCCTGTGCAGGGGAGACCCTAAGACTCAACTCCAGAAAATTACTCAGAAAAAGCTGGAGGTGGTGCTGAGTTTAAGTGACAGAGCGCTAGCTTTGAGCAGATTAAGCTCAGGACAGCTCTCAGTCCCTGAGTTCAAGCCCTAGGATCAACACACACACACACACATGCACACACGCATGCACGCACGTGTGCGCGCGCGCGCACGCACACACACACACACACACACACACACACACACACACACACACACACACACACACACACACACACACACACACACACACACACACACACACACACACACACACACACACACACACACACACACACACACACACACACTGGGCCTCAAGTGTTAGAATACAGGTCTAGCAGGTGCAAGACCTGAGTTCAGTCCCTGCCCCCCATTACTGTCTTCCCCAACCTCCTCCCTCCCACACACAAACACTGGGGCTCAAGTGTTAGAATACAGGTCTAGCAGGTGCAAGACCCTGAGTTCAGTTCCTGCCCCCCATTACTGTCTTCCTCAACCCTCCCCAAGAACTGTGGGTATGTCTTCCAGAGTGTAGACAAAAGGAATGGGAGGGATGGTAGGGGCAGTAAGAGAAACTCCAGGAAAAACCTGAAAGCTCTCTTTGCTCCTCTTGCAGCAGTAACTGGGGGAAGAGGGAAAATGGCAGCAAGACCTTTGCTTCATTGACCAGCCATTTTCTGTTGTTTGGGCTCTGTGTTTTTGGTGGTAGTGTAGATTTTAAGAAGTCTCAGTATTTAATCTCTCTCTTTCCTCTTCTCTCTCAGGAGTTAGAGGCAGCTCTTCACAGAGATGATGTGGAGTTTATTAGCGATCTGATTGCCTGCTTGCTTCAGGGCTGACATCAGCAAAGGGATATCAAGTGAGTAACTACTAACTGTGCTCTTAGCACATATTTATCGCACAGGGATAGCTAGCCAATCATAGCATCTACCCCTAGTCCATATAAGACAGTATACCCTAATGCATAATATGCAAATGAGCTCCCAGGCTCTGTGTCTGCGCTTTCTTTTTTTTTTTTGGCCGGGGTGGGGGGGGGTGGGGGGGGAGGTCCGGTCATGGGGCCTGAACTCTGGGCCTGGGCGCTGTCCCTCAGCTCTTCAGCTCAAGGCTAGCGCTCTACCACTTGAGCCACAGCGCCATTTCCGGCTTTTTTCTTTTTGCTTATGTGGTGCTAAGGAATTGAACCCAGGGCCTCATGCATGCAAAGCAAGCGCTCTACCACTGAGCCACCTTCCCAGCCCCTGCTCATTCTTTACTGTGATGGTTGAGTTTGCTTTTCACAAATCTGTTACCATTTACTCGTAGCTATACCAGCTGCCACTCAAGTGTAGAATTTTTGTCTCTTGTTTGTGCCTATTTCTGATTTTTGTTTGAAATATTGGTGAAATACCGCCTAACAAAACGATAGAGTTTTCTATATTTCTTGCACTTGTGTCTTCTGTTGTCCACATAACCTGGTAGCAGTAGCATAATTTACTTGGTGCCTCTGGGCTCTCTGATGCCGTTATAACTGGCAAATAAATAGCTCTCTAGTGTCTGTGAAGGCACTAGCAAGTAAATTTGATCAATGTTGACAAAACTGTTTTGTGCTGAGATCTGTTTTCTTGGTGGTGGTTGTCTTTGGAGCCTGGGATGGGCTGTGTTGTACAGGCTAGTCTAGAACTCCTGGGTTCAAGGGGTTCTCCTTGAAGTTCTCACCCTTCTGGATAGCTGGACTACAAGTATGTGCCACTGCACCTCACCTTTCCCTTATTTTTGGAAAAGAGCCCTGACATTTGTTAGCCTTCCCTTTTGTAGAGCCCCTGCCTAGCATGCATGAGGCCCTGGGTCTGTTTATTTCCTCTTGCTGCACAAATAAACACTCCCCAAAGTAGAGATGCTGGATTCTGAGGAGGGTCTCATGGTTCTCTGGGCCCTTGTGGACTCTCCGAAGCTCCTTGGCTTTGCTGGGGTGCACGGCCGTGCCAGGCCCATGTCCCCCTGAGAACCAGGAGCAGACTCGCCCCGGCCGATAGACACGACAGGTGAAAAGGTCGAGCAATCAGCACAAGTTGCAAAAGCATTATCAGAGATGTATTTTTATAAGTACAAAAGAAGGAAAACTGAGGGTACATGTAAATGGACAAAATGTACAAAGCAGTTGACAGGCTGCCTCACACAACTCAGGAGCGCTGTTCTGTCTCCTGGGCAGGGAGAGTGTCGGTGTTCACATTGATGGGTGATTGGGGTTATCTGCACTGTGTGGGTCCAGCACTTGCACTTGTAGAGCAGGGGTCTGAGGTTACATGCTTTCAGAGTCGTAGGAGCCAACAGCTCTGGAGCACGCCCAAGTTCTGCTAGTAGTAGAATATTGCCTATCTTCTGTTCCCCAAGGTTGATGATAAGCACCTGGGTTCTTCTGTTCACTCTTGCTGGGGTTTCTTTTTCCATTTTCTTCTCTAGTATACACAGGGGTGTTTTTGTTGTTTTTGTTTTGTCAGTCCTGGGGCTTGAACTCAGGGCCTGGAAACTGTTGCTGAGCTTATTTTGCTCAAGACTAGCACTCTATCACTGAGCCATGATGCCACTTCTAGCTTTTACTGTGTGTGTGGTACTGAGGAATTGAACCCAGGGCTTTATTCATGCTAGGCAAGCACTGTACCACTGAACCACATTCCCAACCCCACTTTCTTTGTTTTGTTTTGCTTTGCTTTCAAAAACAAAATCTAATACTGAAAGTTTGTCCTTTAAACATTATCTCTTTGGAAATTACAGTGCTCCTGCTAAATGTGTTTATTTGAACTTGTGACATCATGCAGTAAAATCACATATCTTCAGCATACAGGCCACTTCTGTGTGTGCGCATGACTGGGTCTGTGTACTGGTTTGGGGGTTTGAACTAAGGCCTGGGTACTGTCCTTTGGCTTTTTTTGCTCAAAGCTGCCTATCATTTGAACCACAGCTCCACGTCTGGCTTTCTGGTGGTTAATTGGAGATAGGAGTCTCATAGACTTTTTCTGCCAGGGATGGCTTTGAACTAGGAGCCTCATGTCTCAGCCTCCTGAGTAGCTAGGATTACAGATGTGAGCCACTGGCACCTGGCAGGCCAATGGATTTGAACAAATGAATGTGCCATGTAGTCATCATTCTGCTCAGAAACATAGAACATTTCCATCTTCCCAGAAAGTTGTCTTTGTAGTTGCTCTCCCATGTAAACTGGTCTGGCTGTCAGCGGCCTCAGTTTTACTAAGATACCTTGTGGTAGTGTTGTAGAATTTATGCTAATGGGACAACACACTGTCAAGTCCAGCTTCTTTCATTCAGTGCAATGTCTGCAGAATTCTTTGGGATTGCTGTTTGTATTAATTTGTTCATTTTGGCCAAGTGAAGGATTAAATTGTATCTAGTGAAAAATAAATTGCAAGCTGTTTATCCTTTCCATGTGTTGCTTTCCATGTGTTTCCATGTGTGTTGCTTTTGAGGTTGTTACGATAAAGCTACTGTGAGTATTTGCATGCAAATGTTGCTGTAAATGTGTTTTCATTTATTTTGAGAATTTCTGAATCTTATGGTAATGGTATGTTTAACGGCAAGAAACTGCCAAACTCTTTTTCCAAAGTGGTTGTGACATTTTATATTTCTACTAGTGAAATAGGAGAAGTCTAGTTGCTTGCTCTATATCTTTACCAACATTTGCTCTTTTAATTTCACCTATTCTCTTGTCTTTAAGGTAGTAACTCACTGTCATTTTAATTTGTATTTTCCCGATGACCAGGAATGTTGGACATCGTTCTTGTTCATTTGTACATCTCTTCTTGGTGAAACATTTACTCACATCTTTTGATTACTTATGTTCCGTTAGGGGTATTTACTAGTTTGTAGATGGAACTGTTTAGATTTTTTATGCAGTCTGGATGTAAGTCCCTTGTTAGACATACAATGTCAAAGTGTAAATATTTGCTCCTAGTGTGTATTTTCCATTTATGTTTTTAAAGAACAAGAGTTTTTATTTAGCTGGGCACTGATGGCTCACACCTGTAATCCAAGCTACTCAGGAGGTTGAGATCTGAAGGTTGTGGTTCAAAGCCAGCTCTGGCAGGAAAGTCCTAAGACTCATCTCTCCAGTTAACTACCAGAAAACCAAAAGAGGCTTTGTGGCTCCAAGTGATAGAGAGCTAGCTTTGAGTGCTAGCCTTGAGTGAAAGACCCCAGGGACAGTGCCCAGTCTCTTGAGTTAAAGCCCCATGACCTCCCTCCCTCCAAAAAAAGTTTCATTTAGTTCAAGTCAATGTAATATATTTTTTCCTATATATTTCACATTTTTTTCTGTGTGCGAAATCAGTGATACTACAAAAGGATCATTTTCACATGCTTTCTTTTAGCGATTTTTCCAGATTTAGCTTCTTATAAGTTGTCTTCTCGCTGCATTTAGGGCTAGCATTTTCTGCCGAGATAAGAAGTCCCAGGATTTTTTTCCTTTGGCTGTCTTGATTTGGAGCCCTACTGTTCCAGATCTTAGCCTTCCTCAGAATTGGGATGACAGGCGTGGAATGCCCAATTCTGTGTTTGTTGGTTGGCTGGCCTCAAACCATGGTCTTCCCAGGTCATCTCAGCCGTGTGATGTAGCTTGGGGCAGCACCTGTGTGATGTCTTGTTGTTAGGTGTTTATAGAACTTCTCTAGGTATTCTTGTCAAATCACCCCATTTATTATTGCAAAATTCCAATTTCAGTATTTTTTGAGTTGGTCCTAAGATTAGCTCACAGCTGGTGCTGTATGCCTTGAGCCATACCTCCATCTAGGATTTTTTTTGCTGTTTTTGTTTTGTTTTGTTTTAGATAAGAATCTCAGGTTGTCTGTTGGGCTGGCTTTGAACCATGATCCTCAGATTTCATCCACAGGCTTAGCTACATTGTAAAGTCCTGTCCAAAACAAAACAAAAGATCTGTTAGCTATTTTGGCCTAGGTTCTGTGATCTTAAAGAAGAAACACTTTCAAGCTGGGTACCTGTAACTCAGGAGTCTGAGATCTGCAGATCAAGCCAGCCTAGGCAAGAACCTATGAAACTCTATATTTCCAATTAACAAGTAAAAGTACCAGAAGTGGAACTGTGGATCAAGTGGTAGAGCCCTAGCTTTGAGCAAAAAAGCTCAAGGACAGCACCCCCAGGTCCTGAGTTCAAGCCTCAGGATTCACATCTACCCACACAAATAAAGGATAGACACTGTCAGTCAGTGGCTGTGGCTCCAGTACTGGGGATGGTGCACTGCTGCGCTCTACCGCAGGCCTCAGATTATCTTATACAACCTCTTCACTTGCTGATTTACAAGAACTCCTGCTAAATATTGTCTCATCAATCATGTGCATGCATTAGTTAAGCCTCACCAATGCTTGAAGCGTGTGGAAGGAGGCGATTCTACTTTTCACTTAGTCTGCATTGTGTATGGTTCTTTGCCTTAGTAAGGAGACTGGATACCTTTTCATGTCCCTGACATGTGCTTCTAAGAGGTCAATAGCTGCCTGTTTTCTATGATATCCCAAACACATTGCAGCTGTTAAATCAGTTGCTTTGCCTAGTCATGAATTCTGCCAGTTCCAGCCAGCTGACCCTTAAAAGTGGCCAGTACCCCAGCCCTCTGCCTCTGTCTGTGGGCTGGCCAATAGAAGGGAAGTGTCGTCTGTCTGAAGCTGGCTGAAGAGCTCTTTGCTGACTTCTATCAAGTGGCTAACCTTGGGTGTTAGAAAGCAGTTGACTCATCCTTGTTTTCATTCTCTTTCTACTGCTCTGTCTTGGTTTCTTTGCTATAAGAAACAGGTAACTTCAAGTAGGTCTTCGTCTCTTTATTCATGCAATACTAACTTACAACCAGTGGTCTTTCCTAATATTTTGAATAGGAAAGTAAAGAGAAAATGGATCTTTAAGAGTATTTGGAGGCTGGGAATGTGGCTCAGTTGTAGAGTGCTTGCCTAGCATGCATTTGAATTCCTGAGTACCACATACACAGAAAAGACCAGAAATGGCACTGTGGCTCAAGTGGTAGAGCACTAGCCTTGAGCAGAAGAATTCAGGGACCATGCCCAGGCATGCATGCATAAATAAATAAATAGGATGAGCAAAAGATTAGACAGTTGTCTCCACTTCGTAGTTTGCTGTTGACTTGCGTGTGCTGCTGCCTGTGTTTTAAGAGTTCTCTGTGGGGAGCTCTTAGGACACGTTTATCTTCTTTGGAACTTCATGTAGTTGGTCTAATACATAAAGCAGCCAAGACCGTCAGATCCTCCTTGTTGCCATTGATAAGTTTGTCAGCTCTCAAGCCACAGCTTTGTGTACATTCATGTATTTTTGTCTGGGCCTTATGGATAGGCCTCAGACATTCCACAGCTACCTGGAAGACATTATCAACTACTGCTGGGAGCTTGAGGAGGGGAAACCCAACCCCCTGAGAGAAGCCAGTTTCCAAGACCTGCCTCTTCGTACCCGTGTGGAGATTCTGCACCGCCTCTGTGATTACCGGCTAGATGCAGATGATGTCTTCGATCTACTCAAGGTGCTTTCCTGAAAGCCCTTTCTCTAGCACAGTAAAAACCCAGTAGTTGAGAATGGAGCTTTGAAATCAGAGCCTAGACACTGTCCCTAAGCTTTTTTGCTAAAGGCTAGTGCTCTACCACTTGAGCCACAGTGCTGCTTCTATCTTTTAGTGGTTAGTTAGACGTAAGAGCTCTTGGATCTTTTGGGGGGGGGGGTGGTAGGAATTTGAACTAGGGCCTGGACATTGTCCCTGAGCCTTTTTTGTTTTGTTTTTGTTTTGCTCAAGGTTAATGCTTTACTACTTGAGCCACAGTTCCACTTCTGGCTTTTTGGTCATGAATTGGAGATAAAAAGGCTCATGGCCTTTCCTGCCTGGGCAGGCTTTGAGTCATGATCCTCAGACCTCAGCCTCCTGAGTAGCTGGGATGACAGACATGAGCCACGGATGCCCGGCTGGCAGGTGTCCGGATCATACAGGATTAGACCTGGTGATGACTTCTAGTCCTTTCTTGGTCATGTCATTTAGAAGTAGTCTTCATTCAGGACTCCAGCCTAGGTCAGGCCCTGGGGTAAATTGGGAGTCTCAGCTGGAGCAGAATGTTGCTGTGGGTTCTGACTGAGCTGCCATAGTGGATTACATGGGACAGAGCCTTAGAACATCTTATCCTACCCACTACCTTTTGTGTACATATAAAGTAAATCTAAGCCAGGTAGTCAGACCATTCATTGGAATTCTCCGTTTTTGGAGGGGTGGGAGCCGTGGTTGGGGTAGGGAACATTTCAAGTATTTCTATATCTTGTTCTTCGAAGAAGGTACCCCCATCCCATTCTGTGTTTTATCTGCCCAGATGGAAAAATGATATCCTGTACTTGGCATTTTGAAACAGGTGATAAGTTCGTGTATTGAAGTTTTCTTCCATTTATTTAGTTCATTGTTTTCCCCAACCCTCCTTCCTTTTCTGCCAAGGGTCTGGATGCAGACAGTCTCCGTGTAGAAGCTCTAGGGGAAGACAATTCAGGGGCACTCTACTGGTATTTCTACGGAACATGAATGTATAAAGAGGATCCAGTACAAGGGAGGTCTAATGGGGAACTCTCCTTGAGCAGGTAAAGTCTTCAGTGTCAAGGCTGTAATAGCTACATGTAAAAATGTCTTTAAAGTTACATGCCTCAGTGCTGGGTTGTGGCTTAAGCCATAGAGCACCACTTTGCAAACCTTACGCCCTAGGCTCAAACCCTGGTACCACACATACATAAAAGAAGAAAGCTCATACAAACAAAGAAAGCTAGAACTTTATTTTCTAATGAGGGGAATTAACTGTATCAGCATTCTTGAAGGGAGAGTAATTTCATATACAAATAAAAAGGAGCAGGGCACCAGTTGCTCACACCTGCTATATTTCCAGACATGTTTAAAATATGTCCCAATCAATCTCACCCCTTATATCAATTTCCTTTCCCCCTTCTCCCCTTCCTACCATCCCAAAACAATTTCAACATGCTTCCTTGTTCAATTTTCATAGCTGCAAGCCATCTCTTTCAATCAAATTTATACCCTTCCAAAATATGTTTCAAAATTATGCACCCTTGGCCTCTTCCTCTCGGTCCCATATTGAACTCGAGTTGGAAGAGGCCAGTCCGGTCTCAAAATGGAGGTAAAACCGCCGCCCGGGTCGCCCCCAGCCTGACTCTGGCTGTTGCTCCTGTCACTGGGGGGAGGAGGGCCATGATCCAAAGGAACCAGAGCAGCTGCGGAAGTTGTTTATTAGTGGTCTGAGCTTCAAAACTACAGATGATAGTTTAAGAGAACATTCTGAGAAATGGGGCACACTCACAGATTGTGTGGTAATGAGAGATCCTCAGACAAAACGTTCCAGGGGCTTCGGTTTTGTGACTTACTCTTGTGTTGAAGAGGTGGATGCAGCCATGTGTGCTAGACCCCACAAGGTTGATGGGCGTGTTGTGGAACCAAAGAGAGAGGTTTCTAGAGAGGATTCTGTGAAGCCAGGAGCCCATCTAACAGTGAAGAAAATTTTTGTTGGTGGTATTAAAGAAGATACAGAAGAATATAATTTGAGAGACTACTTTGAAAAATATGGCAAGATTGAAACCATAGAAGTTATGGAAGACCGGCAGAGTGGAAAAAAGAGAGGATTTGCCTTTGTAACTTTTGATGATCATGATACAGTTGATAAAATTGTTGTTCAGAAATACCACACTATTAATGGGCATAATTGTGAAGTGAAAAAGGCCCTTTCTAAACAAGAGATGCAGTCTTCTGGATCACAAAGAGGTCGTAGAGGTGGATCTGGCAACATTATGGGTCGTGGAGGAAACTTTGGAGGTGGTGGAGATAATTTTGGATGTGATGGAAACTTTGGTGGAAGAGGAGGCTATGATGGTGGAGGTGGTGGCAGCAGAGGTAGCTATGGAGGAGGTGATGGTGGATACAATGGATTTGGAGGTGATGGTGGCAACTATGGTGGCCGTCCTGGTTATAGTAGTAGAGGAGGCTATGGTGGTGGTGGACCAGGTTATGGAAACCAAGGTGGAGGATATGGGGGTGGTGGAGGAGGATATGATGGTTACAATGAAGGAGGAAATTTTGGTGGTGGTAACTATAATGATTTTGGAAATTACAGTGGACAACAGCAATCAAATTATGGACCCATGAAAGGGGACAGTTTTGGTGGAAGAAGCTCTGGCAGTCCATATGGTGGTGGTTATGGATCTGGTGGTGGAAGTGGTGGATATGGTAGTAGAAGGTTTTAAAACAACAGAAAAAAAGGCTACAGTTCTTAGCAGGAGAGAGAGAGCGAGGAGTTGTCAGGAAAGCTGCAGTTTACTTTGAGACAGTCGTCCCAAATGCCTTAGAGGAACTGTAAAAATCTGCCACAGAAGGAACGATGATCCATAGTCAGAAAAGTTACTGCAGCTTAAACAGGAAACCCTTCTTGTTCAGGACTGTCATAGCCACAGTTTGCAAAAAGTGCAGCTATTGATTAATGCAACGTCGTGTCAATTAGATGTATATTCCTGAGGTCTTTTATCTGTTGTAGCTTTGTCTTTGTCTTTTCATTACATCAGCTATATTGCCCTGTGAATTGTGGTAGTGGTACCAGGAATAAAAAATTAAGGAATTTTTAATTTTTCAATATTTGTGTAGTTCAGTTTTTCTACATTTTAGTACAGAAACTTTAACAAAATGCAGTTTTGAAGGTGTTTCCTTGTGAGTTAACAAGTAAAGATCATTGTTAATTACTATTTTGTATGAATTTTGCTAAAGTTAACTGTAAAGAAACACCTACTGACTTGCAGTTTAAGGGGAATCTGTTCTCATTTCCAAACCATGATAAGAATGGGCGCTGACATGTGGAGAGAATAGATACTTGCATGTATGCATTGTGTGTTTTAGATACATAGGATTGGGTATTTAAATTAGCATATTTGTGAATTTAATAGCATTAAGATTACCTTCAAATGAAAAAAAACCCCTCAAAATCCCTATTTGTGCATTTTCCTTCAATGTAATCATGGTTTTAGTGTGTTTTAAGATTTGCAGAATCATAGCTGTGTTTAGAACATCTCCATTCTACATTTACCTTGATCACATTGAGAATGACTGCTACCATAGTTTTGGAGTGTAAAGCATGTCTGCTGCCCTCTATTTAAATTTGTAAAGGGTAGGGGATGTTTTCCCCATCCCTTTAGAAACCATTCTTAATTTTTGATTCAGGACCAATAAGTGTGCAATGTCTTAGCATATTAGTGGATACCTGATTTTATTCTGTTTTTCCTTTGAGACCCCTGAGGCCTATAAATTTTATTACTTTTCTTTCCTTGGTTTAATTTCTCCATGCAAGTTTTCAGAGGAAGAGAATAAAAAGACACTTTATTGTCATATCTTTAAAAAAAAATTATGCACCCTCTACTATACCTTTGTCTCTGAGTCTCTTTTGTAATTTGGTTCAGCAGTATAGTAATGTGTATGCTATTTATTTATGAAAAGCAGTTTGTGATTTATTTATTTATTTATTTATTTATTTATTTATTTATTTATTTATTTATGAAAAGCAGTTTGAGATCTCTGATCAGAATTAAAAAGAAAAGAGGGATAGTGCTTGCCTAGCCGGGCACTGGTAGCTACTCAGGAGGCTGAGATCTGAGGATCACCAATCAAAGCAAGCCCGGACAAGAAAGGCCATGAAACTCTTATCTCCAATAAAACCACCAGAAAACCAGAAGTGGTACAATGGCTCAAATGATACAGTGCTAGCCTTGAGCTGAAGAGTTCAGGGACAGCACCCAGACCTAGAGTTCAAGCCCCACAACTGACAAATAGATAGATAGATAGATACATACATACATACATAGATAGATACATAGATAGATACATAGATAGATACATAGATAGATGGTGCTTGCCAAGCAACTGAGTTTTATTCCCAGCACAACAAAAAAACAAAGCAAACAAAAAGCAAAGCACTTATGTGTGCATATTTTTAAAAGATAAGAACCTATAGCCTTTTTGGTCTAACAGTATGAAAATATAGAATTTTAGAAATTTAGGATATTTTGTTCTTGCCAATATATATAGTTTTCATATAACTAAAAAGGTGATATTTTGTTTTCTGAACAAATGTCCTCCAATTGCATTCACTTTCCTGTAAATGACATGATTTCCTGTAAAGTATACATACATACAGTGCCAATACCATGTTTTTGTTACCATGATTCTTTTTTTTTTTTTTTTTTTTTTTTGGGTCAGTCATGGGGGGGCCTGGGCGCTGTCCCTGCGCTCTTCAGCTCAAGGCAAGCGCTCTACTGCTTAAGCCACAGTGCCACTTCCGTTTTCGAGTGGTTTTATTGGAGATACGAGTCTCATGGACTTTCCTGCCCAGGCTGGCTTTGAACCATGATACTCAGATCTCAGCCTTCTGAGTAGCTAGGATTACAGGCATGAGCCACCAGCGCCCAGCTTACCCTGGTTCTTCAAGATAATTTGACGTTTGGTATTATGTTTGATGTCTATGTTTGAATACTGTTTGTAGTATCTTTTTTCTGTTGAGATCTAGTTTAATTCCATTTTGGTCTGATAGAATATTTCAATTTTCTTATATTTTCTCAGACTTCCTATATATTCTAGAAAGTCTTATGAGCTGCCAAGAAGAATGTGTATTGTGTTGTAACATCTATAGATGTCTGATGATTTCATTTTGTCTACACTGCCATTTAATGCTGCCATTCTAGGATTTCTTTACTGATGTTTTTGTATGGATAACCTATCTGTGAAAGTGAAATACTGAAGTCTCTCATTATTATTTACCAAAGTTTATAAGTTCAGAAATATTTAATAAATCTGAGTGTGAGCTATTTTGTGCATATATATTAACAATCATAATTTTTCTTCATGGATCATTACCTTCATTAATATGAAGCGACTTTGTTTCTTCAGACTAATTTTTAGCTTGCAATTTATAGTATCAGATATAAATATGGCTAATGCTGAACACTTTTGAAGTCCATTTGCTTGGAAGGTCTTTTTTCCCATTCTTTTACCCCAAGCCATGTGTTTCTTATAGGCAACAAAGAGTTAGGTCTTGTTTTAGGTATTGTTTTTTGATCTAAGTATCCATTATGTTTTTTGAGGGTTTTGTTTGTTCGATTTTTCAGTCATGGGGGTTGAACTCGCATCTTTCGATTTTTTAGTCATGGGGGTTGAACTCGCATCCTGGGCATTTTCTCTGAGCTCTTTTTGCTCAAGGCTAGTGCTCTACTACTTTGAGCTACCACTCCACTTCCAGGTTTCTAATGGTTAATTGGTGGCAAGAGTCTAATAGACTTTCTTGCCCAGGCTTGCTTTGAACCACGATCCTCAAATCTCAGCCTCCTGAGTAACTAGGATTACAGATGTGAGACACCAGAACCTGACTAGTGTATGTCTTTTGACTAAAGAACTAAGATCTTTAACATTCAATGTCAGTATTGAGAGAAGTATGCCATGTTTCCTGGCATTTTGTTTTTTTGTGATGTTTGCTTCTTCTGCGGGTAATTTTTCCCTAACTACCTTTTGTGGTGCTAGTTTGAAAGCCATAAATTCCAGTAGTTTTTGTTTTTTGTGGAATGTTGTTATTTCTCAACCAATTTTTATGGATAGCTTCACTATGTAAAATAGTCTGGGTTGACAGTTGTCTTTTGGGTCTGGAATAATGTCTTTCCAAGTCCTCCTTGCATTTAGTTATCTGTGTTGAGAAATCTGCTGTTTTTACAAGGAGCTTGTGATAGTAAGTTACTTGCTTCCTCTCTTTTGACATTTTCGATATTCTGTATATTTAGATAGCTTACTATACTGTATCTAGGAGCATTTCTTTTCTAATCTTGCCTGTTTGGAGTATGGTAGGCCTCCAGCACAAGGATGATACTCTATTTCTCAAACATTTTCTGCTATTATTTTGTTGAATAGGTTTTCAAAGCCTTTAGTTTTTATTTCTTCTTCCTCATCTATCCCTACATCTGTAGGTTTAATCTTTTGACTGTGTCTGAGAAGACTTGTATGTCTCTTGGTCCTTCTAAGTACTTTTGCAATGCTTTGACTGATCTAATTTATCTGCTCCAGTCTTTTCCAATATGCCTTAGAATCCAGGGTATCTTTGTACTCTTGGAAGACCTTCTTTAACAATGGTAGTAGTAGGAAGCAAAAGTAATTTTGAAATACATTTTTTTGTTTTTGTTTTTTTTTTGGTCAGGTCGTGGGGCCTGAACTCTGGGCCTGGACGCTGTCTCTCAGATCTTCAGCTCAAGGCTAGTGCTCTACCACTTGAGCCACAGTACCACTTCTAGCTTTTTTCTTTTTTGCTTATGTGGTGCTGAGGAATCAAACCCACGGCCTCATGCATGCAAGGCAAGCGCTTCACCACTGAGCCACCTTCCCAGCCCTTGAAATACATTTTGAAGGAGGATGAATAATTAATTAGCACACACAAGGCCCTGGATTGGATCCTCAACATCATAAAATTTTTTTTAAAGAATCTAAAGTAAGTAAGTATTCACAGAATTGCCAGATTTTATGCACACTCAGCAAAGTCCATCAATGAACCAAACCCTCCCTTTGATCCTACACAAATTTACACATCAAGCAATGCTCTAGAATAATGTTACAGCCCTAAACATTAAAACAAATAACAATATTCTTTTTTTGGGGGGGTGGGGGTGGTCCGGTCATGGGCCTGAATTCTGGGCCTGAGCGCTGTCAGCTCTTCAGCTCAAGGCAGGCACTCTACCACTTGAGCCATAGCGCCACTTCTGGCCCTTTTTTTCTGGTTATGTGGTGTGCTAAGGAATCGAACTCAAGGCCTCATGAGTACAAGGCAAACGCTGTACCACTGAGCCACCTTCCCAGCCCCGAAATAACAATATTCTTACCATGAAGTTTTTCTTGGATCCTGTGGGCTTCAGCTAATTGCTCTTCAGCAGCTCATCTTCCAAGGCCAGTTTCCTTTCTAGCAACAGCCAGATCATATTCCAGACTTTGTCGTAATGCTTCGCCTTTTTCAACCTCAGACCGCAGCTTGGCAATCTGGCTCTCATAGCTTGACAAGTAAAAACAAATTTGTAAGCTTAACAGATAACATTAAAACATGTTTCTAAGATAGTGATATCATGTACTTAACCATTTAAACTTCTTAGAAAAACTTGATTCCATACATTTGTAAGAATTCACAAATTTGTATTTTCTGAAACACTAGAAATATTATTGTATCAAATGATATTCAGTAGTTCCTTGCTTTAGAGGGAGAAAAAAACAACAACTCGTAAAGCCAGGCACCTATAGTTCATGCCTGTAATCCTAGTAACCCAGAGCTACTTTATGCAGAAGACAAAGGCTCAAAGCCAGCCCAGCAAAGTCCATGAGACTTCCCTTTCCAAAATAAGTAGCAAAATAAGTAGCAAAAAGCTTGGCTAGAGGTAAGGCTCAAGTAGCAGAATACAAGTAAACTAGCAAGCTTAGCCAAAAACATTTAAACTCTCATATGAATTGTTATACAAATAAAGAAAAATCATGCCTTTTAATGATAAGTAAGTACTTAAAGAACATGAAACATAAGTAATTAAAACTTATTTTCTCAGCCAGGCGCCGGTGGCTCACACCTGTAATCCTAGCTACTCAGGAGGCTGAGATCTGAGGATCACGGTTCAAAGCCAGCCCAGGCAGGAAAGTCCATGAGACTCTTATCTCCAATAAATCACTAGAAAGCTGGAAGTGGCGCTGTGGCTCAAGCAGTAGAGTACTCACCTTGAACTGAAGAGCGCAAGGACAGCGCCCAAGCCCAGGGTTCAAGCTCCACGACCAACAAAAAAACCCACAAAACTTATTTTCTCTACTTCTATTCTATAAACATAATCACAAAGAAAACTGCATCAAAGTACAATTTTGTTTGTGTGGGTGGGGGGTGGTCATAGGGCTTGAACTCTGGGTCTGGGTGCTGTCCCTCAGCACTTCAGCTGAAGGCTAGTGCTCTACCATTTGAGCCATAGCGCCACTTCTGGTTTTCTGGTGGTTCATTGGAGATAAGAGTCTCACAGACTTTCCTGCCTGGGCTGGATTTGAACCACATCCCTTAGATCTCAGCCTCCTGAGTAGCTAGGATTACAGACAACACCTGGCTAAAAGTACAATTTATTAAACATTGTCTATATTATTTTTTGTTGATTATGACATCAGTGGCAAAACATATAGTAATAAAAGTGGCAACTCTTGGGTCTGGGAAGGTGGCTCAGTGGTAGAGGGCTTGCCTTGCATGCATGAGGCCCTGGTTTCGATTCCTCAGCACCACATAAGCAAAAAGAAAAAAGCTGGAAGTGGCACTATGGCTCAAGTAGTAGAGCGCTAGCCTTGAGCTGAAGAGCTGAGGGACAACGCCCAGGCCCAGAGTTCAGGCCCCACGACTGACCCCCTCCCCTAAAAAAAGTGGCAACTCTGCAAAAATCATAACAAACTACTAATATATGATCCTCCATTAACAATTATGAAATAGGTCAGAGAGAACTAGATGATTTAAAAGGTCCTTTTTCTAATTCTAAAATCATATGATTTAATCAATGATTCATATTAAATACTTATGTGGTAAGCACTGTGAAAGATACAAACCAAATGTTACTGAACTACTGAGTCAAGGAATTAAATTCTACAGAAGGTATATAGGTTCAGTTTTATAAGAGTACCTCACAAAATCCAGTTAAACTGCTTACTATATCAGACTGTGGTCTATATATCTATCAAATAAAGAAAAGACAAAAGGCTGTGTGAAAGTAGTTCATGCCTATAATCCTAGCTACTCAGGAAGCTGAGATCTATAGATCATGGTTTGAAGCCAGTCTAGGCAAGAAAGCCCAAGAGTTTCTTATTTTCAATTAACTACCAAAAAAGCCAGTAGTGGGGTTGTGGCTCAAGTTGTAGACTACTAACCTTGAGTAAAATGTCTCAGGGACAGTGCCTAACCCTAAGTTCAAGCCCTAGGGTCAAAATCAAACAAGGAAAGAAAAGACAAAGGGACTTCTGAAAGACACATCAGAAATTACTACTAGCTGCTATTAATATGTATGTGGCAGAAACTACATTCTTTCTTCACAAATAAAGAACCAGTGAGTGGGGCTGGGAAGGTGGCTCAGTAGTAGAGTGCTTGCTTTGCATGCATGAGGCCCTGGGTTTGATTTCTCAGCACCACATAAGCAGAAAAAGTTGGAAGTGGGGCTGTGGCTCAAGTGGTAGAGCACTAGACTTGAGCAGAAGAGCTGAGGGACAGTGCCAGTTCAGGCCCCACAGCCAACAAAAACAAACAAATAAATAATGAGGTTTGGAGGTATGGATCAGTGACAGAGCATAGTATACACAAGATCCTGAGTTCAATATTCACCACAAGGGCAAAAAAGTGGGGAAGGAGAAAGAAAAAACCATATGACATAGTAATTTACAAATGTCCATTAGCATGTAAGAAGAGAAACAGCCAGGCCCCAGTGGCTCACACCTGTAATCCTAGCTAAGGATCATGGTTCAAAGCCAGCAGGGGCAGAAACGTCCCTGAGACACTTATCTCCAATTAACCACTCAAAAAAACAGAAGTGTTGCTGTGACTCAGAGGTAGAGTGCTAGCCTTGAGAAAAAAAATGCTCAGGGACAGCACCCAGGCCCTGAGTTCATGCCCCGCAATAGACAAAAATTTAAAAAGAAAAAAAATCACCTTATTTATAAATTTAAGGTAACTCTAATATTTTGTTCCAGCTTCATTCCATTACTCCCTGCCCATTCCCTCACCTTTCATAATACTAAAGTAGTTAGCACTGGATCCTCTTTTGTGTTAGTTTTTTTCCTTGTTTGGTTCAAATCCATCCAGATCGTTTTCATTTTCTATACACAGGCATTCTCCCTTTTTTTTCAGGTTGTAAATAATTCTAAATAGTTGTTCCTTCTCTATTCCTTGATCTCTCCAAATAATTCTGGCTTTATAGGTTACTTTAATGTCCACTGTGTTTCTTTGGATCTTTATATCAATACGCTCTACTGATGTCTCCAATGAAGTTAATTGATTCAGCTTCCATTTTTGTGATCAAACTTCAATAATAATACTCACATCTTGGAATCAGAAATGGTCTCAAGATGGGTTTCTGACATTGGGGGGCTAATTTAGGTAAGTCTAACTATAGTGAAGATCCTGCAGCAAGTAATCCACTAGTAATCCACAATACACAGCAGGACCACAGATAATTAAATTATCATGCAAAGCTGTTTAAGATGAAGTGCCATTTGAAACCAAACAGTTAGAAAATGAAGTAGAAAAGCAACTCACCATTATTGCATTATCTTTGCCAAAAGACTAAATATTACTAAACAATTTGCAAAAACAATCTCAGGGATTCAGGAACACAGCTCAAGACAGACAAAAAGTCAGGTACTAGTAACTTAAATCTATAGTCCTAGCTACTCAGGAGGCTGAAACTTGAAGGAAAAGTCTTCAATTAACCGGCAAAAAGCCAGAATTAAAGGTGAGGCTTAAGTAGCAGAGTGTCCAGCTATGAGCAAGCAAGCCAAAGAAGAGTGAGAAGCTCTAATTTCAAGCCTCAGTACTAGAAGATACTCAGAAAACTCAGAGAATTTCCATGGTGGCTTTTAAAGAATCTCTTATATCCTGTAGCCCTAGAACATACAAGTTCAAGAACCAGACTCTAATTATGCTGAACACTGAATTATCTTTAATGGTGAGTCTAACCAAGTTTCTCCTAAAAAGTTTCAATTTGGAGATAATTAGGAAATAAAGGACCTTGGTTGAGAGCTTTCAGAATTACATAAACCTAAAAATTGTGAACCCCAAGTATCTCCAAAATAATTTTTACCCATCCCTCCTCTTTGAAGTAACTAGCCTTCTACTGCTCAAAGATTTATTCATGACTACAAGAAGGAGCTGACTTATGAGTATTTCCAAAATCCACCTGCACTGCTGCCATTAAAAACTTACTCAAGGGCTAGGAAGTTGGCTCAGTGGTAGAGCACTTGCCTTGCATGCCTGAGGCCCTCGGTTCGATTCCTCAGCACCACATAAGCAAAAAAAGAAAAAGAAAAAACCTGGAAGTGGCGCTGTGACTCAAGTGGTAGAGCGCTAGCCTTGAGCTGAAGAGCTGAGGGACAGTGCCCAAGCCCAGAGTTCAGGCCCCATGACCTGACCCCCCAAAAAAACTTACTCAAATCTCAGTTTCTATAGGAGAAATGCACAGCTGACACTAGAGATAACAACATATATAACAAAAGAATTACATGCTTTTTTTTTTTTTTTTTTTTTTTTTTTGGTCATGGGGCTTGAAATTCAGGCTTCATCACTATCCCTCAGCTCTTCAGCTCAAGGATAACGCTCTACCACTTGAGCCACAGCGCCACTTCTGATTTTCTAGTGGTTTATTGCAGATAAGAGTCTCACAAACTTTCCTGCTCCAGCTGGCTTTGAACCTCAACCTTCAGATCTAGCCTGCTGAGTAGCTAGATTACAGGAGTGAAACATCAGTGCCAGGCATGAGTACATTTCTTATCAAACATTGTTACCTCCTCCTTTGTTTTTTCCCTGCCATCCCTTCCCTCCCATCTCCACAACTACATCCCTCCCTGCCCCATTTAAAAAAATTTTTTTTTAACCTACTGGTCAAAGCCCTCATTGTTTTTTTGTGTTTTTGGGGGTATAACTGGTCCTGGGGCTTAAATTTAGGGCCTGGGCATCTCCCTTTACTATTTTTGTTCAACGCTAGTGCTGTACCAATTTAGCCACAGCTCCACTTCCTACATGTCACTGGTTAATTG
Organism: Dipodomys merriami; assembly: GCF_024711535.1. Lineage (NCBI taxonomy): Eukaryota > Metazoa > Chordata > Mammalia > Rodentia > Heteromyidae > Dipodomys > Dipodomys merriami. Next base: position 708,608 of record NW_027206083.1, on the reverse strand, counting down.
GAGATAGAGTCTCACAGGATTTCCTGCTCTGGGTACCTTCCAATGGAGATTTCCAACACTCAGTCTGCTGAGAAGCTAGCATTATAGGCACCCAGGTTCTGATTGCTTTTTGATATTCACGGTGGAAAACTTACACTGACTTTATCACGCCTCTGACTGAACTGGATCTTTGATTACTATTCTTACAAAAACTTATTATTATTATTATAAAGGTGAGGTACAGAGGAATTACAGTTACAATAAGTTAGGAAAAGAGTACTTTTTTGTTGTTGTTCATTGTGGGGCTTGAACTCTGTCCCTCAGCTCTTCAGCTCAAGGCTAGCACTCTACCACTTAAGCCACAGTGCCACTTCCAATTTTTTCTGTTTATGTGGTGTTGAGGAATTGAATCCAGGGACTCATGCATGCGAGGCAAGCACTCTACCACTGAGCCACCTTCCCAGCCCCCCAAGAGGATATTTCTTTTGGACAATGTCACCTCTTCCCTCTCTCTGTTTTTCCATCCTGTCCTCACTCACAAGTTATATAGTTCACTTTTCAACATAGTGAATACCACTGTTGCATTTGTTCACTAATGTTCTTTATTTTTATTATATTTCCCTATATTTTTGCTAATTCTCACTATGTTTACATCAGATTTAAAACATCACATGAAATGTCTATACGTATTATATATAATATATATTATATATAGAATATATAATTATATAATTATAAAATCACAAAGTGTAAGGTATGTTAGTACTATTGTGTATTAAGATGAATAATTATATTAAAATATAAAGGAAGGGATTGTCGTTAATTTTGGGGTAGTACAGGACTGGGGTTTGAACTCAGTGCATGTATTAGGTCAGTGTTCTACCACTTGAGCCAATACAATGCAAAATATTTTCATTAAAATGAATGTATTTGTCCTAAAAGAAAAATCAGTGCTTTGAAAGGGTTAACATCTTAGTACATGAAAAATTCATAAAGATAAAATATCCTCATGCATGTGTCTTTGTTCCTGAGAATTGAATGTAGAGCTCTATCACTGAGCTATATTCTTAATCCTCTATATACCTTTTTTTTTTTTTTTTTTTTTTGGTCGGTCATGGGGCTTGAACTCTGGGCCTGGGCACTGTCCCTCAGCTCTTCAGCTCAAGGTTAGAGCTCTACCACTCCACTTGAGCTGCAGTGCCACTTCCAGTTTTCTGGTGGTTTATTTGAGGTAAGAGTTTCACGGACTTGCCAGCCTGGGCTGGCTTTGGACCACGATCCTCAGATCTCAGCCTCCTGAGTAGCTAGGATTACAGGCGTGAGTCCGGGCAACCATCTATATTCTTTAATACAGGGTCTCACTGAGTTGCCTAGGCTGGCTTCCAATTCCTGATCCTTCTACCTTCACCTCTATGATAGCTGGGATTATAGACAAGCACTCCGACCTTCTATGCCTTATCTTTCCATCAGGGTTCATCACCTGCTTCTTCTCATCCATTTAAATATTTGGTAGAAAAATTGATTATCTGCCAAGTATAGGCAATGCATAAGATGATGTCTACTTCTAAGTAGTTTACAACTGCCAAGAAAGATTGTAAATAGGCGCCACTGGAAGATGAAGCTGAGCCTTTCCAGATAGGATTTTTGGCCTGAGTCATTTCAGAAAGAGTTAAACAGAATGATCTGCTGGTGGAAAACAAGCTAGGGAGTGGTTCCATTGTAGGTGAAATGACCCAAGTAGGAGTTTGTATGTTTAAAATTTAGTGAACCATTACCATTTCTTTAATTTTTTGAGTAAGATACAAAATACCAATGGAATCTAATGCAGATGATCAATTCTTGAGTGTCAGCTATGATGAAGTTGTTTTACACTTTTTGCTTACAAAAGGATTACAAATTGCAGTTCATGAGACTTTCTGAATTTAGTTCAGGGAAAGGTCTTTTTCTTTTTCTTTTTTTTTTTTAAATCAATTTATGGTGGGATTCAGGTCCTCAGAACCCAGGAATATTGAGATCTATTAATTAGGTACAGTCAAAACCCTTTTTTCAAAATATAACTGTGATGTTCCAAAGTTGTTTTATTTTCAAACTATTTGATACTTAATTTTCTTTAAAAAGACAGTTCTTAAAAATAAATCACAGTTCTAGTTATGGTACCTAGGAAGAGGAGGTGGGGGAATACCCATTAGATAGAGAATCATGGAGTGAGAAGCTAAGTATTTCCCAAGTATTAAAAGATCACTTTGGGGTCTGGGAAGGTGGCTCAGTGGTAGAGCGTTTGCCTTGCATGCATGAGACCCTGGGTTCGATTCCTCAGCACCACATAAGCACAAAGAAAAAAACCAGAAGTGGTGCTGTGGCTCAAGTGGTAGAGCACTAGCCTTGAGCTGAAGAGCTGGGGGACAGCGCCCAGGCCCAGAGTTCAGGCCCCACGACCGGACCCAAAAAAAAAAAAAACAACAAAGATCACTTTGTTCATTGATTTTGTTTTATATTTATATATTTTCATGAAAACAATGTGTACAGTAGTGTGCCCAAATCTGCAGTATGTGGCTTGATGGACTTTTCCAATGTGCCTTGATCCCTTCTCCTTCCAGGTCTTTATCAATTTCAGTTTGTTTCCTTTTTTCCCCTAGTCTACTTTTTCAGTAGAGTCTTACTAGAATAATCCTTAATATAATAATCCTTTGGTATTTTAAGCTAGCAGTTCCCTTTAGGAAAATCTGTTTAACTCTTTTGTATATGCTTTGACTTTGAAACATTGCAAGCTTCTTGTCCCTGTGCTCTTGAGCTCAAGGCGAGCACTCTGCCACTTGAGCTATAGCGCCACTTCCAGTTTTCTAGTGATTTTATCTGAGATAAGAGTCTCACCAACTTTCCTGCCTGGGCTGGCTTTGAACCTCGATCCTCAGCCTCCTGAGTAGCTAGGATTACAGGCCACTGTCACCGGCACTAGTGGTAGTTTAAAAATAAGATTTTGTTATTATTAAAGTGTTTTGTACAGGGGTTACCATTTCATAAGTAATGAGTACATTTCTGTTTTGGAACTTTGCCACCTCTTCCTATTAGCAGTACTTTTGAAAATAACTTAAAATATTTGCCTACACGTAGTAAGCGTTTGAACAAACTCTTAAAGCTGTTTACTAGCAGAAAGAAGCATATGAACCAACATAATAGTATAAGGATGGAGGGGACAAGTAGAGAAATTAAGGTTCTTAGAACTATTGGATGATTATTCTGTTATTGTCTGAAACCCTCATTATTATAGATTATGAGTCCAGATTTTCTATTCTGTAATGCTTATACAGATAGATACTAGGGTCAGCTCTTGTATTTGCAGTCAACTTGTTTTCTAATTAAAATGTTTTGTATTTGTCCTCCTCTCTGAGATTGGGACTCAGACCCTGGTAATCTGATACTTTTGCTCATTGGCTTGGTGCTCTACCACCTGAACCACAACTCCAACCCCATGTTTTTGAAATTTCAAATAGAAATGTTATTTAACTCTTGGAACATACTAGTGCTTGGTGGCTTGAAAGATTGAAAACTAATAAAGGAACAGGTAACCCCATGTGATTCAGCCATACAATTGAAGTATGTTTTCATTATACATTTCAGAGTGGGAAGTGTTGCTTTAAACTTTTGTTAATGTCAGCTTTTACATTACTCTGTTTATGCTTTCTAGAATGTCATTTAGAATTGTGAAGTAGATTGACATTCTTTTTTTTAAAATAATTTTTTATTATGAAGATACTGTACAGAGGGGTTACAATCACATGAGCAAAGTAATAAGTACATTTCTTATCAAGCATTATTGCTTCCTCCTTTGTTTTCCCCCGACCATCCCTTCCCTCCCACCTATACAACTTACACCCCCCCCCAAATTGTAAAGTTCGTTTTTCTTTTTTTGGGGGGGGGTCTGGTCATGGGGCCTGAACTCTGGGCCTGGGCACTGTCCCTCAGCTCTTCAGCTCAAGCCTAGCGCTCTACCACTTGAGCCACAGTGCCACTTCCGGCTTTTTTCTTTTTGCTTATGTGGTGCTGAGGAATCGAACACAGGCCTCACGCATGCAAGGCAAGTGCTCTACCACTGAGCCACCTTCCTAGCCCTTAAAGTTTGTTTTTTGACATAGCATCTTGTACATGTCATTGTTGCAATGGGTCAGCCTGTATCCCTGTTTAAACAACTTATTTTTTCCCTTCTGCTTCCCAAATTATACCAACATCAAATACAGTGAAAATGGGTTATACCGTGGGGGAGGGACATAGAAAAAAACAAAAAAAATCACGTGGTACCTTATAAATACGTTACAAACAATAGCAAGAAAGAAAAAAAAAACACTTGATTCCTTAGCTTGGTGTTCATTTCACTTAATATCATCTTATTTGACCTTTTCTGCTTGTCTCAGATATATAGTAGTTATAGCAAATAAGGAAAATCAATGGGACCTATGTTTCTTTGCACCTGGCTTGCTTCACTTACTTTTTTTCTTTTTTTTGGGTTCGGTCGTGGGGCCTCAACTATGGATGGGCCTGGCTGCTGTCCCTCAGCTCTTCAGCTTAAGGCTATCGCTCTACCACTTGAGCCACAGTGCCACTTCCAGCTTTTTTCTTATGTGGTACTGAGGAATCAAACCCAGGGCCTCATGCATACAAGGCAAGCGCTCTACCCCTGAGCCACCTTCCCAGCCCCTAATATAATTTTTTTCCAAGTCTTTCCATTTCCTAACAAATGGGGCAGTGTCATTCTTTCTGATAGAAGCATAGAATTCCATTTTATATATAACACATTTTTTTGATCCATTCATCTACTGAGGGGCATCTCGGTTGGTTCCATATATTAGCTATGGTAAATAATGCTGTAATAAACATAGTTGGGCTGGTAGCTTTTGTATGGTCTTGTTTGTGATCATTTGAGTAAATGCCCAAAAGTGGGATTGCTGGGTCATTGGGGAGCTCTTCATGGAGTCTTTTGAGGAATCTCTATAGTACTTTCCAAAGTGGTTGAACAAGTTTACACTCTCACCAACTATGCAGTAGGGTTCTCTTCTGACCACATCCCCTCCAGCATCTGTTGTTATTAGAGGTCTTGATTATAGCCATTCTAAATGGGGTGAGGTGGTATCTCAACGTTTTTTTGATTTGCATTTCTTCTATGGCTACAGAGGTTGAGCATTTCTTCATGTAGATTTTGACATTCTTTATGTGAAATACTTGGATTAAGATAAGTTTAAGAATTGAGAATTTGAGCCCGGTGCTGGTGGCTCACGCCTGTAATCCTAGCTACTCAGGAGGCTGAGATCTGAGGATCGCGGTTCAAAGCCAGCCCGGGCAGGAGAGACCATGAGACTCCTATCTCCAATAAACCACCAGAAAACCGGAAGTGGCGCTGTAGCTCAAGTGGTAGAGCGCTCGCCTTGAGCTGAAGAGCTGAGGGACAGCGCACAGGCCCAGAGTTCAAGCCCCACGACCGACAAAAAAAAAAAAAAAAAAAGAATTGAGAATTTGGGGATTTGAGGAAGTTAATGGTGGTACATATTCCATGTGTTTTGCTACTGCTAGCATGGCACATAACTTTCTGCAGAGAAATTATAGAAACATGACTGCATAAAAAAAATGACTGAATTAGCTTTGGTTTTGCAACAAAGTGAATTTGAAAAAGACACCTTTGTTTTATGGAACTTCTTAGGTTTCAGAGTGGGGAATAAGATTTGGAACCTGTAAAATGTCTGATTTTATATCTTCAGCTGTCTTGAATATGTTATCAACTTATTCAGATGTGTTGAAGTGTATATGACTGAATGATGGTAGTTTTTTTTTTAATGTTTCTTTTAGGTAGATGAAGTTCCTGATGGAGCTGTAAAACTACCTACAAACAAACTACCCATTTTCTTTTTTGGAACTCATGAGATGTAAGTCCTGTTAGCTTTTAGATGCAAATTAGAAGTTTCAGGATTGTGCATAAAATGAAAAAGTAGAGATTAATTTAAAGAGGAATAGGAAAGAAATACAAAACTTTAAAATTATTTTTGAACTTTAGAATAAATTTTCAAGCTACCTCTTTGTGTTGAGGAAGCACTATGTATCTTTTACTTTTAGATAGTAAAGGCACTGTAGGTTTAATTTTGATTGAAAGTTTAATTTTCTTAATCAGGGAAGGAAGCAAAAGAATGGTGGAAAGTTTGTATGGGAAGTTTTTACAGGACATTCAATATTTCTGTTCAGTAAAATTACATGGACTTTCTTCCCCCCTCCCCCCCCATTCTGGGATTTGAATTCAGTGTCCTGTACTTGGTAGGCAGGTGCTCTACCATTGAGTCATGCCTCTGGCCCAACTAAGTGATTTCTTTTTTTTTTTTTTTGTCAGTCATGGGGCTTGAACTCTGGGCCTAAACTCTGTCCCTGTGCTCTTCAGCTCAAGGCTGGCACTCTACCGCTTAAGCCACAGTGCCACTTCCGGTTTTCTAGTGGTTTATTGGAGCTAAGAGTCTCATGGAGTTTCCTGCCTGGGCTGGCTTTGAACCTCGATCCTTAGATCTCAGCGTCCTGAGTAGCTAGGATTACAGGCGTGAGCCACCAGTGCCTGGCCCAACTAAGTGATTTCCATAAGGATTATCTTATATTATGCTTTAGGCCTTAGGCTATATTGTACGAAATATGAGCAGATGAAATCTGGACAGTTCCTTTGAGTGTACTAGAGGCTTATGGGTAGTAGAGCCACTCTGACTTGTTCTACTGTCCCTAGTGGATATGGGCACAAACTGATTTGGTGAGACAATTTTAATTTTTCAAAAATTAGCTGAAAATTGAGCTGTTACTTTTACATGCATAAGATTTTCTGGGAGCTATCTCATGGGTTTCCAATGATTATATTTGTATATACCTATCATTTAGTAGCCTTCTAAGTACTATATAATTTGACTGGTTTTGAACTTAAAATAATTTCTGTAGCTTAGGCTTGCTTATTTGGGATGAAGAGAAACAAAGCTTGGTATTCCTCTTCTAATTATAATTATTTTCCTAGAAATGGCTACAATGACAATGTCTGATTTAATGTTTCTTAGCAACCAGCTTTCAGTTATTAATGTGTATGTGTGGTACTGAGGTTTGAACTCAGCCTCCTGCTTACTAATCAGTTATCCTTCAGCCCTTTTAAATTCTGGTTGTTTTTGGAAAGGGAGTTGTATTTTTGCCTCAGGCTAGTCTTGGACTACAGTCCTACCTGCCCCTCCAGTAACTAGGATTATACTGCTGTACCATTATCCTAGCTCTCACATAATTTTTTCAACAGTTATGTTTCGCTGTGATAATATACACAAAATGTATACCACTAAGTTGATTTTAATATGAATTTCATTAGATTTTAGCAGTTTCTTGTATTCATGATCATTCCATTCTCTTCAGTTCTAAACAACCACTAATCTACACGGTTGAATCACCATTTCTGGCCATTTCATGTTAGTGGTATTATAAAATACCACAAATTATTATTTTTTTGAAACTTAAAAAAATTGTCTTTAGTTGTACAAAGGGATTTCAATTCAACAAATTGATAAATTTGTAAGTACAATGCATCTTTTTTGTGGGGAGCGGCCTGAACTCTGGGCCTGGGTGCTGTCCCTCAGCTCTTCAGCTCAAGGCTAGCACTCTACCACTTGAGCCACAGTGCCACTTTGGTTTTTTTCTTTTTATGTGATGCTGAGGAATTGAACCCAGGGCCTCATGCATGCAAGGCAAGCGCTCTACCACTGAGCCACCTTCCCAGCCCCTAAAGAAACATTTCTTAGGGCTTATCCAAGACTTTCTGAGTCAGTCTGTAAGCTATGGAGTTCAACAATCTAACAAGCCTTGGGGATGATCCTGAGCCATACCAAATTTACAAATACTGTATTAAATGTAGCTGGCATTAGTTGAATTTTCTTTGGAGGGGAAGGGAGGCAGTTTGGGGCTTGAACTCAGGGCCTGGGCACTGTCCCTTAGCTTTTTTGTTTAAGACTAGCACCCTACAGTCACTAGAGCCACAGCGCTAATTCTTGCTTTTTTATGTGGTACTGAGGAATCAAACCCAAGGCATCATGGCATGCTAGGCACGCACTCTACCACTAAGCTACATTCCCAGTCTCCAATTTTTTATTTTTGTAACTTTAAAAAATTCTTTCTGAGTGGGCTGGAAAGGTGGCTCAGTGGTAGAGCACTTGCCTTGCATGCATGAGGCCGAGGCCCTGGGTTCGATTCCTCATCACCACATAATCAAAAAGAAAAAAGCTGGAAATGGTGCTGTGGCTCAAGTGGAAGAGTGCTAGCCTTGAGCTGAAGAGCTGAGGGACAGCACCCAGGTCCAGAGTTCAGGCCCCATGACCAGACCTCCCTCCCCCCCCAAAAAAAAAAAATTACTTCTGATTTCTCTGATTTTAAGGCATTTTGTAAAATATTCATATACGCGTATGTATATATATATACACATTCTTACAGTTTTATAGGGCACTTATGTAGACCATTGTTACTTCTTTTTTTTCTTTTAACAGTCTTGGAGATCCAATGAGGTCCTAGTTCATACAAGGCAAGTGCTCCTTCAGTGAGCTAAAACCTCCAGCATTAGGTTACTATTTTAAATTTAAAAGTGACTATTCTTTCCCCAACATTAAAAAATGGAGAACTTTTATTTTCAATGCTGAAGATTAAACCTAGGGTCTTGAACTTGCTGAGCAGTGTTACCACTTAGAAGCATATGTAGCCCAAAGTCTGTATTTAAATCACAGCATTACACTGGGTACCTAAACTGATTAGGTATTACTTGGTTAATTAGGTATTAAGATGGTTAAGGGGGAAAAAAAACGAGGCTATTAATAATCAAGAAATTAAGGCCTGGGAAGGTAGCTCAGTGCTAGAGTCCTTGCCTGCATGAGGCCCTGGGTTCCTCAGCACCACTTAAGCACCACCTAAGCAAAAAAAGCTGGAAGTGGCGCTGTGGTTCAAACGGTAGCTAGCCTTGAACTGAAGAGCTGAGGGACAACGCCCAGGCCCAGAGTTCAGGCCCATGACTGACCAAAATAAAGGAAATTAAGATATATTCAAATTTAAAAATACCTGCTTTAAGCTGGGTGCCGGTGGCTCACACCTGTAATCCTAGCTACTCAGGAGGCTGAGATCTGAGAATCGTGGTTCAAAGCCAGCCCAGGCAGGCAAGTCCATGAAAATCTTTTTTTTTGGGGGGGGGAGGGTCAGGTCGTGGGGCCTGAACTCTGGGCTTGGGCGCTGTTCCTCAGCTCTTCAGCTCAAGGCTAGCGCTCTACCAATTGAGCCACAGCGCTACTTCTGGCTTTTTTTCTTTTTGCTTATGTGGTGCTCAGGAATCAAACACAGGGCCTCATGCATTGCAAGGCAAGTGCTCTACCACTAAGCCACCTTCCCAGCCCCAAGTCTGTGAAAATCTTATCTCCAATAAACCACCAAAAAACTGGAAGTGGCACTGTAGCGTAAGTGGTAGAGCTCTAGCCTTGAGTTGAAGAGCTGAGGGACAGCGCCCAAGCTCTGAGTTCAAGCCCCACGACCTCCCCCCCCAAAAAAAAAAAAACTACTTGTTTCATAAAAATTTAGTGGCATTTTTATTTCAAAGTATACTTTAATGTTTTTGATCTTCAGTGTTTTTTGTTTTGTTTTGTTTTTTTGCTAGTCCTAGAGCTTGAACTGAGGGCTGGGGTGTTCTATTCAAGGTTAGCACTCTACCACTTGAGCCATAGATTCATTTCTGGAGGTCAGAGTTCTATAGACTTGCCTGCTGGTCTGGCTTCAAATTGTGGTCCTCAGCTCTCATCCTCTCAGCTTACTTAGTAACCAGGATTATAGGCAGGAGCCACTGGTGCCCAGCTATTATCAGTGTTCTTTTAAGTATACCATTTACATTTGCAAAGTCAGTACCTCCCAAAAGCTTGGAGAGTAAAGTCATGGGTTGATGATGAATTTGCTTTGTAACACTTGACACAGGATTTAATACAAGTAGATTACAGCAGTCACATTTGCCTATTTTATGTGACTTTCAGCAAATTACTTACCTTTGTGTCCTTCTGAATTTGTAAAATAGGGATATCTTCTATCTTAGAACTTTAGGCCACAGCTAAGGTGCTTTCATAAATAATTACTTAAGGGAAGTGAAGGGTAAACAAAGGAGGAGCCTGCAATGCTTGGTAAGAAATGTATGCATTATCCTGCCCATGTAATTGTAGCCCCTCTGTACAGTATGTTCTCAAATAAAATAAAATACAATTAAAAAATAATAATAATAATTACTTAGACTAATGCTAAGTATGTGTTGAATAAAATGCCAGTAAGAATTGTATGGCTTTGAAAGACTTGTTTTGGGAGCAATACTTGCTGGGATTTATAAATTAATAGTAACATTGCATATTTTTTTTCTAAGGCTGTTATTGTAGTGTTACTAAGTTTAGATCAGCTCAGTTTGAATTTTGCTGACTAGTTTTGCTAATTGAGAGAATGTCTTCGAACTCTCCAAACTCTTGAAAATTTAGTCATACTTTGCTGCTTTTGTCTCTTATTAATGTTCAACTTTAGAAACTTAAAAAATACTATATAGTATATGTAGTGTATAGTATGCATATAATTTTTTTTAATTTTTTATTGTGAAGATACTATACAGAGGGTTACAGTTACATGAGCAAGGGAGCGAGTACACTTCCTATTGAGCATTGCTACCCCCTCCATTGTTTTCCCCCTACCATCCTTACCTCCCTACCTTCCCCGAGGTTCTTTTTTTTTTTTAATTGTGATTAAGTGATTACATAATTTCCCAAATTTCACAGTATTTTGGAATAATGATGCTCATTTAAAGTCACAAGTTCATTCTAACTTTCCTGGAGCAAATTGTCTATCACGGTCTATAACATATAACGGTGTACACATATGCATATAATTTTTAATTACTGTAAATTTACAGAGATTTCATAGTTGTATTTTCATACATGCATATAATGTACATTGTTGAAATTATGTTCCTTTTTTTGGGGGGGGGTCAGTTGTGGGACTTGAACTCTGGGCCTGGGCTCTGTCCCTTAGCTCTTCAACTCAAGGCTAATGTTCTGCCACTGGAGCCACAGTGTTACTCCAATTTTTTGCTGATTTATTGGAGATTAGAGTCTCAATAGACTTTTTGGCCTGGGCTGGCTTTGAACTGTAATCCTCAGATCTCAGCCTCCTGAGGATCTGGGATTACAGGCGTAGCCACTGGCACCCAGCTTGTCCTTTCTCCTTCTGCCGGTCGTTTTTCCCCAACATTCTACCTTTTACTGTCATAGCATCTATTTATTTATTGAGCCAAGCCTGGGCCTTCACTCAGGGCTAGGGCACTGTCTCTGATTTCTCTCTCTCTCTCTCTCTCTCTCTCTCTCTCTCTCTCTCTCTCTTTTTTTTTTTTTTTTTTTTTTTTTTTTGCTCATGGCTTGTACTTTACCATCTGAGCTGTAGTTCCACTTCGGAATTTTTGGCAGTTAAAAGTCTCATGATCCTCAGCTCTTACCTTCCCAACATGTTAGGATTACAGGTATGAATCACTCGTGCCTGACTTGTTATAAAATTTTACTTACCTTCCCAACATGTTAGGATTACAGGTATGAATCACTCGTGCCTGACTTGTTATAAAATTTTAGTAAACATCCTTTTTCAGATTTGTTTCATATTTTGTGATTTTATAATAGGTAAATGAAGCAGCAAGTTAGAGTTGATAAGTTGAAAATGAAACGTTTTGTTTAGAAAATACTACTTAACAAAGATAAATGACTTGATCTTGATGTCCTTGTCTCTGATAGGCCTTCATATTTTGATTATGGCCCCTTTGGTTTGACTTAAAAGTTCTAAGTTTGGGCTGGGAAGATGGCTCAGTGGTAGAGTGCTTGCCTTGCATGCCTGAGGCCCTAGGTTCGATTCCCTAGTACCACATAAGCAAAAAGAAAAAAGCCGGAAGTGGCACTATGGCTCAAGTGCAGCGCCCAGGCTCAGAGTTCAGGCCCTATGACTGGACCCCAAAAAAAAAAAAAAAAGTTCTAAGTTTGTGGTGACTTTGTGTGGGCTTTCTTATGGGCATCCATACTGTTTAGTAAAAAGGTAAAATCTGAGACATAACTGCTTTTCTATATATTTGCAAAAGAACTTCAATCCACATAAGTTTACTGTTAGATTTGGAATTTACTGCTTAATTTTCTCATTGCTTTTAAAAAGCAAATAATAAAAGGAAAGTTCTACAATTTAACCACTAAAGAGAAAGAATAATATTTTTATATTTTAGAATTTCTAAACCTGTTGTGTTCTGATTTTTTTTCCTCTGAACTTTCACAATTTTCCTTCCTTCATTCCTTCCTTTCTCTCTCCCTTTCCTCTCTCCCTCCCCTCTCTTCTTTCCTTCTTCCCTTTCCTCCCTTCTTTCCTCCCTTTAATCTCTTTCTCGAGCTGGTACCAGCACTTTAACTCAGGGCCTAGGCATTTTCCTTTAGTGTTTTTGTTTTTGGTACAAGGCTGGTGCTCAGCTACTTGAGCCACAGTTTCACTTCTACCTTTTGGATAGTTAATTGCAGATAAGTGTTTCATGGCCTTTTCTGCTTGAGCTGGGTTCTAACCATGAACCTCAGATCTCAGCCTCCTGAATAGCTAGATTACAGGTGTGATCCATGGGTTCCTGGCTTCACAATTTTTTTGTATTTGCTATCAAAATGTAATTAGATTATGTCCTATTTCCATTTTGCATATAAAACACTTTTTGTAGGCCATTTGAAAATGGAACATTTCTAAGAGAAAACCATAGCCACAGCCACCATAAGGTGTTCCTTGGTAACTAGCGGTGCGGTCTCTGGGCTAATTTATGTACTATTCAGGAATCTTAGGGGATTGTATCCCTGTGGACAGTTCTTTTGTTCATCAGCTTTGTTTTTGACTTATCAGTCTTGAGCATATTCTTTACCCCACCTATACTTGGAATTGATTGTGAAGATCAAACACTGAACAGTATATTTACTGTTACAATATTTATTTTATTTTTTTGTGTGTGCTGATGCTGAATATTGAATTCAAGGTCTTATACTCTTGCTTGGCTTTTTCAGTGGCCTGGTGTGTGCTACTACTTGAGCTACACCTGCACTTCCAGGATTTTGCTCGTTAATCGGAGAGTCCCTTGGATTTTCTGCCTGGCTGGCTTCAAACCAACATCAGACTGAGCCTCCTGAGTAGCTAGATTACAGGCATGAGCCACTGGTCCCAGACTCTTAAAATATTGCAGCCTCCTGGCTACTTAGGAGAACTGAGATCTGAGTATCTTGGTTTGAAGCCCAAAGAAAAGTGCTTGGGAATCCCAATTAACCAGCAGAAAAGCAGATTGGAGTGTGTGACTCAAGTGATGGAACACCAGCTGTGAGCAGAAAAAAGACAGCAAGAGTATGAAGCCTTGCCTTGAGTTCAAGCCCTCACTATTGGCACAGAAAAAGTGCTCAAACAATAGATTGATAGATCCATTTAGCAAAATGTATTAAATAATTACTGACATGAAAATCTGTTCATATTTAATTAGAAGTATATAATGATGTTTAAATTAGGTACTTTCTGTTTTTTCACAGTACTAGAGTTTGAGCTTGAGCTTTGAGGCGTTGAGCCTGGTTCGTTTGCTTGGCTGGTTCTCTACCACTTGAACCATGCTTTCAGACCATCTCTTTGCTGTTTATTCAGACTTGGTGATTTTTTTCTCCCCAGCCTGGCTTTGTCCAGTTTGGGGGGGAAGTTTTTTTTTGTTTTGTTTTTTGTTTTTTGTCGTTCATGGGGCTTGAACTATGGGCCTGAAAAGCCTGTTTAATTAAACTGAATGAGACCAGGTGCTGTTGATTCCTGCCTCTAATAGCCACATGAGGTTGAAATCTGAGAATTGAGGTTCTTAGCCAGTCTGGGCTCAAAAGTTCATGAGAATCCCATTTTCAGTAACCAGTGGAGCTATGCCTCAAGTGGTCTAAAGCTGTAGCCTTGGGCACAAAAGTTCAGGGACAGTGCCCAGGCTCTGAGTTCAAGGCCCAGGATCAGTACCAAAAAAAAAGTTTATGTAAATGAGATGGTGTTATGGATCTAGGAACTCATTACTGAATTAATAAAGTATATCAGATTGACATGTAGTTCTGTGGTTTAGTGCTTGACTTGTTTCTGTGAGACCCTGGATGCAATCCTTAGTACTGTAAGCGAAAAAAAACAGTAGTATTTGGAATAAAATATAGCCTACTTTATCCCTACCTCTAAACAGAAAACATTTATTGTTCTGCAAAGAAATGGAACCTAAAAATCTTTTAGAAGCTAGGTGGCTGGTGTTTCACACCTATACTCCTAGCTATTCAGCCTGAGATATGAGGATCAAAATTCTAAGCCAGCCTGGAAGAAAAGTCTGTGTGGCTCTCTTGTGTTCCAAGCTGGAAGTGGAACTATGGCTGTAGTAGAGTGACTGTAGCCTTAAGTAAAAAAGCTAAGCAATAGTGGGAGGCTCTGAGTTCAAGCCAAAATATCTGCATACATACTCCCCCCAAAAAGACTTTTCCAACATTTGTTCTGCCAGTACTTAGAGCCTTCTCATGTCTTGGTGAGATTGTGTTCATTGAAATGAATTCATCAGACTTTATATCCTTGTCTTCCCTTTAATTTGTATTTTATGAAATGCATCCTATAATAGTGTTATTTTAGTAATGTACTATGTATATATTTATTTGAGGTTGCATTGCACTTATTATCTTCTTCTGTTTTAGTGCTTTTTTAGGACCAAAGGATATATTTCCTTACTCAGAAAATAAGGAAAAGTATGGCAAACCAAATAAACAAAAAGGTTTCAATGAAGGCTTATGGGAGATAGATAACAATCCAAAAGTGAAATTTTCAAGTGTACAGGTGAGTCATTGGATATCCACTTAGTTTAGTATTATTTATTCAGTCTTGGAGGAAAAAATACCATCATAGCTATAGGAAAATAAGATGGCATTTAAGAGTCTTAGTAATTTTGGATTAAATTGTGTTCTTATTTATGGAATAAACTTTGACTTTTTATGTCTAGATGAACTACTGAAATTATTATACTGCTAAAGAGACCTCAGAAAACTGAGAAATGCTTGGTTATTTACTCCTAAGAATAAAGTTTAATATATTAGATTTAAAGCCATATGTACTGTCTTTTTTTTCTTTATTTTTTTTTGTCAGTTGTGGGACTTGAACTCTGGGTCTGTGCACCATCCCTGAGCTCTTCAGCTTAATGCTAGAGCTCTACCACTTGAGCCACAGCACCACTTCCAGTTTTCTGGTAGTTAATTGGTGATAGAGTGTCAGGGACTTCCCTTGCCCAGGCTGGCTTTGAATCTCGATCCTCAGATCTCAGCCTCTTGAGTAGCTAGGATTACAGGCGTGAGCCACCAGTGCCTGGTTTCTACTATATTAGCTCTCAGACATTTCCATACATGCATACAAATCGTTGAAAATAAGTTTTATTCTATTTTCATACATGTGTAAAGTACTTAATTTGCCCTCTCCTTGGCCCTCTTCCCTCCTGCTAGTACCTGATCACCCAGAAGAGCCTATATTACTTTCCTTTCATTCATTTTTTTAAGTGAGTATTACACAAAGGAACTTTGCCATGTTATTTCACATATATACATATATGCTATGTTCAGTTCAGGATATTTTTTTGGAGGGGTCAGTTGTGGGGCTTGAACTCTGGGCTTGGGTGCTGTCTCTGCGCTCTTCAGCTCAAGGTGACAGACCAGGGGGTTGTGTGTGTGTGTGTGTGTGTGGTGTGTGCGAGTGTGAGTGTGGGTGGTGTGTGGTGTGTTTGAGCGTGAGTGGTGTGTGTGTGATGTGATTGAGTGTGTGTGGTGTGTGTGTGTGTGATGTGATTGAGCGTGTGTGGTGTGTGTGGTGTGGTATGAGTGTGAGCATGTGGTGTGAGTGTGGTGTATGAATGGTGTGATTGTGAGCAAGCATGTGTGGTGTGTGTGATTGAGTGTGAGTGTGGTGTGTGTGGTGTGATTGAGTGTGAGCGTATAGTGTGTGGTATTTTTGGTGTATGGTGAGTGTGAGTGTGAGTGGTGTGGTATGACTGTGTGATGTGAGTTTGGTATGACTGAGTATGGTGTGAGTGCTGTAGGTGTGGTGTGGTGTGATCGTGTGTGGTGTATGTGAGTGAGCGTGTATGGTGTGTGGTGTGTGGTGTATGAGCGTGTGTGATGTGTGGGTGGTGTGATTTGAGAGCGTGTGTAGTGTGATTGTGAGTGTGAACGTATGTGGTGTGAGTATAATGGGTGGTGTGATTGAATGATAGCGTGTGTGGTGTGTGGTGTGAGTGGTGTATGGTGTGTGAGTGAGCGTGTGTGTGGTGTAATTGAGTGTGAGGGTGTGGTATGTGTGGTGTGATTGAGCATGTGTGGTGTGCGTGGTGTGTGGAGTGTGACTGTGTGTGGTGTGTGTGATTGTGTGTGTGGTGTTAGTGTGAGTCATTCCGTTGTCCTAGGTGCTGGGTGTGAATGTTGCCTTATGCTCCAGGCCGCCCTTCATTGGCTCTCCAGGGAGCAGAGCACAGAGCTTGTGGGTCACCCGCTGCTCTGCGCGGGGCCGGGGTCGTAGGGTCGCTGGGTCAGCGGGGCCAGCAAGGCTGAGGGTTGGCAGGCCCAGCCTGGCCTTGGCTCCCACCCTGACTGCGCCCAACGCCCGCCACTCCATGGCCCCCGCGGTCCTGGAGGCAGAGGTTGGAGGCTCTCAGTTGGAGGCAGTCTGGACCAACTTCACCCTCATCTCAGAGCGACTGGTGAGGAGGGCACCTGGCACGGCAGGGAGGCCGGGTGGGGCCCTGTACCCGGAGGGGGAGCTGCCTGGCCAGGCTCTGGGCCCGCCCGCCCCCCTGGACAGGGCAGCAGGTGCTGCTCCGCAGGTGGCCGCTGGAGGGCGCTGTCTCCCCGGCCTGCAGAGCCGACAGAGGCCTTGTGCAGCCAGGATCCCATTAGTGGTGGAGGGGTGTCTGGTCCAGCGAGAGGGCGGCCCAGGTCAGGGGGTGACTGGCCAGCCGGGAGTGGGGAGGCCCACACGGTGGGGATGGAGGGGTGCGGTGGGAGCAGTGGGGGGCGTAGTGGGGGTGAGGTGTAGGGGGAGGTTCTGGGTGCAGCATGGGAGTTCTGCCCCTGATGACTTTCTTCTCTGCATAGCACCTGATGCCTGGCATTTCCTCAAATCATCTTCACAACACATAGGAGGTGGGCACCTCTGCAGCCCCATCTTTTTACACAAGAAGTTAAGTAATTCAGCGTCAGGTAATCACGTGAACAGGTCTGCCAGAGTTGGAGAACTTCGTCTCTTTGTTCCAAAGGAAATTGGACTATCTGTCTCCAGAATGTGGCTTTGCTCTGTTAAATGGCCCCAGGGCTGGGAAGGTGGCTCAGTGGTAGAGCTCTTGCCTTGCGTGCCTGAGGCCCTGGGTTCGATTCCTCAGCACCACATAAGCAAAAAGAAAAAAGCCGGAAGTGGCACTGTGGCTCAAGTGGTAGAGTGCTAGCCTTGAGCTGAAGGGCTGAGGGACAGCACCCAGGCCCAGAGTTCAGGCCCCATGACTGGACCCCCCCCCCAAAAAAAAATCACCCCAATAAAAGCTGTTGTCTTCACTTGAAAGGTAGGGGAATCAGGAGATACTTTAGGTGGAGCATAAAAGCCTGTGCAAACATAAAAGATCATCATTCTATTGTTGATATATATCCTAGTAAGGACATTTTAAATGCAATGCAAACATAACACAGATTCCCTGCTGATGTTTCTTACTTAGTAATTTGTGAGTTCGACTTCTGAGCAGATCTTCATTGAGACACTTGAGTCATAGAGAAAAATAACACTTGGCTTTGGAGTTCATCAACTTGGAAATTTTTTTTTACATTTTTTTTATTGTGAAAATACTGTACAGAGGGGTTACAATTACATGGGCAAGATAATGAGTACATTTCTTATCAAGCATTGTAGCCTCCTCCTTTGTTTCCCCTACCCATCCCTTCACATCCCCCCCCTTCCCCAATCCTCCCCGCCCCCTCCCCACCGAAGTTGTAAAGTTCGTTTTCGACATGACAACTTGTACTTCTCATTGTCGCAATGGGTCCACCTGTATCCCCGTTTAAATGACTTGTTTTTCCCTTTCCCCTCCACAAATTATACCGACATCAAATACAGTGAAAGCATAGGTTATACTGTGTGGGAAGGACATACAAAGCAACAAAGAAATAATCTTATAAATGCGTTAGAAACAATCGCATGAAAGAAAACATTTGAATACATATCTTAGGGTTTATTTCCCTAACATCACCTCATCTGACCTTTTCTGCTTGACTCAGACATATACTAGATATTGCAAATAAGGGGAACCATGGGACCTATGTTTCTTTGGGCTTGGCTTACTTCACTTAATATAATTTTCAACTTGGAAATTTTATTATTTTACTTTGTGAAGACAAGGCCTTACACACATGGAAATGAGAAACTAATTCGTAAGTGTACAATTAAACAGACACAGTTTGTATGCAAGTGTACACAGATGTATTAACTGAAGTATGGTATTTGCAGGGGAGAATTCGGATGGTAAAATTCCTCAGGAAAACAAACTCATAGTCCAATGAAATGAATACCAGGAAACTGGCACTTTAAAGGTATGAGTAGGTCAAGGGGAGGGAGGGTGGATGAATGAAGAGAGGAAGGCAACCATAATACTTAATATGTATTCTGTGAAACCAAGAATTGAGAACAGGGCTGGTTTTGGGAAGGTTGGGAGAGAATGATGAAGGAGTGGCATGATCAAGGTGCATTGTATTTATAAACTGACGTGTGCCACCACTGATAACAAAACCACAATATAAAAGGTGCAGCGAACACTGGGAGACATTGGCATAGGTGAGAATTACCTGCCTGACCACTGATAGAACCACACAGGTACTTCAATGGGGAAAACCATTTCACAGAAATCATCTCAGGGAGACAGTGAATGTTTTGTCTTTAGGGGGTATGCAATATTTGGATATCATAGAAAGGAAGGATTCGAGGCACGAGCAGGGGTGGTGGGGGAGGAATATGCCCGGTCCCTTCCTGTGCTGATGAGGTGCAGAGGGACAGTAGGGTTGCGGTGGAGGCGTGGGGAGAGGAGGCTAGAGGAGACCTTGAATGTCACATTGAGGACGGGTTTTGTGCTGCAGCAGCAGAGGACTGTC
This sequence comes from Dipodomys merriami, assembly GCF_024711535.1. Classification (NCBI taxonomy): domain Eukaryota; kingdom Metazoa; phylum Chordata; class Mammalia; order Rodentia; family Heteromyidae; genus Dipodomys; species Dipodomys merriami. The sequence goes on along the minus strand of NW_027206083.1, from coordinate 689,385 downwards.
AGGAGCACAGAGGGAAGATTTCCCCGGTGGTGCTGTGGAGGCAGAGACAGGAACCAGAATACTAATTAGGCGTTCATTGCTAATACGCTCATAGGAGGGGTGGCCAAGAGTAGGATATGAGAGATGTGGAAAGTCAGTATGAAAGCACAGCTGAGTTACTCAAAGACAAATTTCCAAGTGGGTAATGAGAAAAAGAGAAACTCTCTGACACAAAAATAGAACAAGGTGAAGGAATTTGGTGGGGGCGGGTGGTTAAGAAGGTGCCTATTTTGAGATAACAAACTTGCTTCTGGATGTAATGAGTTTTGATGTGCTGTTAGAATGTGACGTGTAGACGTCCACATATAAAATTGCCAAGTGCAGATATCTGAATTCTGATGGTGTGAAGCCCTGGAGTGCCAACGTGAACCGTGAAACCAAGAGCTTCTGAAAAATTTAGGCCCCAAACGCTTTGAGATGTCAAACCTCAACCCGTCACTAAATTATTCACATTTGATTTTGTTCTCATAATGAACAGAGCAAAGAATCCGTTTTTTTCTCACAGATTTTTTTTTTGAAGTTGGCAAAAATAATGGATTTTAAAGAAGTCATCAATGATCAGTGAACTTACTTGGTAGATTCTTTTTTTCTTTTTGGTGAGGAATGACTCACATACTAGAAAGTATAAAATCCAGTGGCAAAATATACACATGAGTCCCCCTATACGTACCACTCCCATCAGGAAATGGAACGCTTCCAGCACTCCAAATAGTGCCTTCCTTATAAGTTAAGGTCTCTCCAGGGTGCTACCTTCCAGAATGACTACCACTTTGAACAATATCCACTTAAGTTTTTTTTTGGGGGGGGGTCCGGTAGGAGGGCCTGAACTCTGGGCCTGGGCGCTGTCCCTCAGCTCTTCAGCTCAAGGCTAGCGTTCTACCACTTGAGCCACAGCGCCACCTCTGGTCTTTTTTGCTTATGTGGTGCTGAGGAATCGAACCCAGGGCCTCAGGCATGCAAGGCAAGCACTCTACCACTGAGCCATCTTCCCAGCCCCCACTTAAGTTATTTTTATGCCTTCAGCTCTGTATGAATTGAATCATACAATGATATATCACATACTATATATATAGATCTTGTATCTGTGATAATATATATCTTTGGTTAAGATGCATTTTTCTAGTATAGTTCATGGAAACAAATCTGGAGACGTGGATGCAATTTACACTTATTGAGGAACCATGCCACCCTAGTACATGAGGCCATCGGCCACACATAGGGACTTTGTCTGCATTGGTGTACACACACACACACACACACACACACACACACACACCACAGACATAGGCTGAAGGCCCCTAGGTGAGGTCATGGCAGACTCAGGCACTGGTTATGGCCCAGGTTTTACCCTCTTTTCTCGAGTGGGGGGAAGACTTACAACTCTCATGTGATCATCTTAGGGCAAATGAATATTTTTATTTTACCCCCACTCTTGGGGTAGCGACAGGAAAGTTGTTTAGCCTTTGCAAACTGATTTTTTAATCTAAGTGCTGAAAAGTTAGTTTGCTCTTATAATAGCATAAATAAACACTCTTGGAGCGAGAGCTCAGTTTTATTCTTCCCTCTTCAGCAAAGCATTAAAAACAAAATCACCTCCATTCTAAACACAGAAACCTAGAATTACAGGAAGGACATCTCATTTATTTAATAGTGGTAAGGAAAATACTTTATGGAACAAGGACCAAGGACCTTAGATAAGGGGACTAGAGCCACAGCTACCTGCAGCTGTGCAATGAGTTACAGGCAGGGAGGGAGAGGTGGAGGCCTTGCTATTATGTGCACAGAAACACCTTTCAGTAATCCAGAAGCTCAGGGCTGCCCAGCATGCTTTGTATTAGAGGCTGGGGACACCATATTTCTTTGTATCCTTAGAGTTTCTGTTGCCTTCTGAAACTGATACAATACAAATTGTGTGTGTGTGCATGTATGTATGAAAGAGGAAGCACTTTAGTTCAAATGAGCACTTAATATTCATAATTTCATCTAATTTTAATAAATTATATATGGGAAATACTGAATGGGCCACAAAATATTTTATTATTACTATTTTTTAAAATAAAATGTTTTTCTCCATTTCTTCTGTCCCACCTTCAATTTTTTGTTGCTTTTTTTTCTTATGAGCAAGAATTATATCTTCTCAGATTCTCAAAAATTAATCTGCTTTAAAAGAAGTTAGGGAGAAAAACATTGTTTGAAAAAGAAAACTTAGTCATCCTGTCACCTGAATGCATATTTGTATACTGCTTAGATATTGCTGCTCCAAGTGATTCTGAACAGCTTTTCAAAGGGTGCGTTGGTATGTGGCATTTCAGAGGGAGATATAGCTTAAGTCCACAAAAGGACACATATTAATTGGGGATTTTACTTTATTTTGGCACAGAGTTTTTTTTAAAAAATCACCTGGGTGGATTTTAAGATATAGACAACGTTTCAGATCTGGTTTTGGAAGCCTGATTGAGAAAGTTCTTTCTCCCCAGCATTTAGGACAGCATGTTCTCTCTAAAGAAAGCTGTCTATTTTTCTTTTCTTTGATGGACCTTCAGTTTAGAACAGACACAAAGCTGGGAACACAACCCAAGGCAGAAAAAATTCACTCCTATGTACTGTTGTTCAGGTTGACTGTAGGACACAACCTCAAAGGTTATGGATCGGTGGTGGGGCCTTGTCCCTGCGTGAGCATGTTTTCTGGACTTTGGCTGGAGCTGAATTCCTGACTTCTGAAAGGAGGGATGGGTCTGGGTTTCTAGCGGGAACAGCCAATGGGAAGGAAGAGTGTCTCAGGCAGGCCACACCGCTAAGGCATGCTGTTAACACACCCTCCTGCACACTGTTCGCCTGTGTTTGAAATCCTTCCAGGATACTGGGGTTACTTTTTTTTTTCCAACCAGGAAGAATACATGATTGGATTCTTCTTTTTATCCCTTCCTTCCTTCCTTCCTTGCTTCCCTCCCTCCCTCTCTCACCCATCTCCCCCTCCCCCTCCTGCCCTCCTCTGGAGCTCTTCTTTCCAGCAGGAGCTTGAGAATAAGATTATTATCCAATCAACTCAACAGCAGCCCATGTCAGTGTCCACATGTGCATCTGAGACGAGAAGAGATTCATTTGTGACCTGTAAACTGAAGTCTGCTTAGGTCTGTAAATATGAATAAAGCCCATTCTCCTTAATGATGAAGGTAATCTCCAGTAATGTAATTGTCTTTCTTAACTAGTGGGGATAACCCATTTCTCTCCCCCCCCTCCTCTCACACAAAAACTATGCTTCTCATAGAGTGATCTTTACAAACACAGGGGAAATATGTCTTTTGGTTAATTGCATTTGAAAGAGCTTCCCCCCCCCTTTTTTTTTCTTTTTTGTATGAGAGACTCTTCTTTCTCCACCACAAATTATGTGTTTTTCTAATAAATATTGTGGTGAGCTGCTGGGGCTCTTATGGGCTAACTGTGGAAGTGGTTGGTGTGTGTGGGACGCACTCCTGGCTTGGGTTAGGTTTGGTGAAAGTTGCTGCTTTGGTTGCTGCTACAGAGGAAGGGCAGTTTCTTTCTGTTGCCATTGTTTGTGGAACTTTGGTGGACCTGGAGTGGATTGTGAGACCCCCCTGCCAGCCCATCCCCTGTGAGCACAGAGCCGTTGTCTCTTTCCATGTGTCATGTGCATTTTCCAAAACATTCAGCTGTGCCTCTAAGAAAGAAGTACAGCTTCTTAAGATGGCCTAGGAATGGAGTTGTTTTCTTTTCAATATGGTTTTGGAAAGAAATTTTAGATGGAAGGTAGAAATCAAGTTGTACAGAAGGTCTTAAGTGTAAGCCAGGAATGCAAAGATTAGACTCACTGGTTTAGTTAGGGCAAATAACTTCACTTTGAATTATTTTCTTCTTTTGAGGGAAAAAAAAGTAGATCTGTGTTGAAAGCAGTGTCTGAGGAGACCAATTTATAACACACAGCAATTGCAGAGACAAGTTAGGTGACACCAAGAGCAAGTGTGTCTAGGCAACCCCTTTAAAAATACCCCAACCGAGGTTATGAAACCACACAGCTTCTTTGAGGAATAACGCATCCAGGGCTAAAGCAGCCTAATTTTATTCAAGGATTTGAAGAGTAAAAAGGGATTTGGTTCTTTAAAAAAAGGAAAAAAGAACAGCCTAGTGAGGATTATTGATCAGTGAGGGATTAAACATTTGCTGGAATACAAAGCGTCAGGAATTATCAACATGGACATCACAGTGGCCGGCCATTCAGCACTTGGAAATGCAAACAGCCCAGTTTCCCACTGATCCAATGGCAGCAGCCCGGAGCTCTTGATTCCCTGTGTGTCCAACTCTGTACTCCCTGCCCCTGGACAGGGATGAGGAGATGGGGTAGGGGTGAAAGGAAACTTACCTTGCTCTTTTAACTTCTGTCTGTCTGTCCCTCTGGAGCAGGCCAAGCACAGACCAGAGAGGGAAAGCACTGGGGAGCCTAGGAGAGGTCCTGAGGTCCAGAGAGGATCAGGAGATCTACCGGGAAACCTCAACTACCACTTCCTCCTGTTGCCAGGGCTGTGGTCCTGTCTGCTTGCCAGCCCGCACCTGCCTCTGTGGTTCACAAGGAAAAGGCACTTGGCACTTGTACAGCCGGCCCCAGGGAGTAGTGCTGGGGCCATCCCGCCCTTTCTGGTTTTGTCTTTTTCTTCCCCCATCAGGTGCCACTGGCTTTGAACCATGTAATTGCATCAATAAGCCATCTCTGGGATGGGCGGGGTGTGTGTGTGTGTGTGTGTGTGTGTGTGTGTGTCTGTGTCTGTGTCTGTGTCTGTGTGTCTGTGTGTGTGTGTGTGTGTGGGTGTGTGTGTGTGTGTCTGTGTGTGTTCTGCCACCCTGCCTCCTGGAAGGCTTTGCAGGACTGAGGACATTGGTTTGGATCCTGAGGCTGATTTTTATCACCTCTGCATAAGGCTGAGCCTGTGAGGAGAGAAAGTGAGAGGGAGGGAAGAAGAAGTCTGACTTTGCACTTTCAAGAGCATGTGTGATTTTCCAGGATGTACATCATATACATTGAAGCATCTGTGTTGTGGGCTCCCCGGGATTTGCCTGTTCTCAGTGCCGATTCTTTGTGCACCCTGCATACATCCCACCTTTTGGACTGGGGGAGGCAGTGGAGGATGTTGTATAAGAGGACCAGTGTCCTGACCCACGTGCTGGCTGGGTTAAAACAGGCGCACAGATACTTCAAGCTCCAGCCCACGTCTCTACCTACCCCTGGGCAGGAAGAGCCTAGGGTCACCGTCTGCCTCTTGGAGACTCAGTTTCCCCATCCACTGTGAAGTTTTTGATAAAGGCCTTTATTTTGGGTGCCACATTCTCATGCTGAGTCTCCTATTGCCTTCTGTTGTCAACTTGAGGAGCCTTTGAAACTTTGGGGGAGACGTTCCCATCTTTTTCTTCCTTCTTCTTTTCCATACATTGGACTGTGTTGCTATTTTCAGGCCACAAGTGATGAGACTGAAATGTAAGTGTCTTGATGTGCCAGGTGGGGACATCAGGCCATCTGGCTCAAAAGCTGGAATTCTAGGCCATGTTAACTGTCTGAACCGCAGAGGTAGAGAGAGCACACACAGGGCCACACTCCCTGACCCGTGAATGTTACAGATGTGGCCGGACCAGGCCTTGAGACCATGTCAACCCTGGTCCAGAGGAGAAAGGACACACTTCACCCACAGCTCTTTTTAGGGAGCTGGGATTGAGTTCCATCTGTAGAATCGCAAAGTGTTTCTGCGTTCGGAGCCACTCTTTCTCAGACGTCAAGTAAAGACACACAAGGTTGCAATGAGGGTTATGCAAGCCTGTATGCTGGGGTTTGGCTCAGGATAAGCCCTAAAATGAGCACACTTTGCTCATTTTTGCTGTTCAAAATTTTGGTGATCCTCAATGGAATTCTATGCCTCCATCAGAAAGAATGACATTTCCCCATTTGTTAGGAAATGGAAAGGTTTGGAAAAAATTATATTAAGTGAAGTAAGCCAGGCCCAAAGAAACATAGGTCCCATGGTTTCCCTTATTTGCAATATCTAGTATAGGTATGAGTCAAGCGAAAAGGTCAGATAATGTGATGTTAGGAAAATGAACCCTTAAATATGTATTTTAATGTTTTCGTTTCTTTCATGCATGTGTTTCTCACGCATTTATAAGATTATTTCTTTGTTGCTTTGTATGTCCCTCCCCCACAGTGTAACCCCCGCTTTCACTATATTTGATGTCAGTATAACATGTGGAGGAGATGGGGACAAACAAGTCGTTTAAGGATTCAGGTGGACCTGTTGCAACAATGAGAAGTACAAAATGTCATGTCAAAACCAGCTTTACAATGTCGGTGTGGGGGGGGGTATGATTGGGTGCGGGGGAGGGGGGAGGCTGGGAAGGTAGGTGAAGGGTAAACAAAGGAGGAGGCTGCAATGCTTGGTAAGAAATGTATGCATTATCCTGCCCATGTAATTGTAACCCCTCTGTACAGTATGTTCTCAAATAAAATAAAATAAAATGTTGGTGATCCTAGGGTTTAAACTCAGGGCCTTGCACTTGTTATACGGATGCTTTACCACTTGAACCTTGCCTCCAGGCTTCCTTTGCTTTCTGCCAATGTTGTATGACTGAGTCTGAACCCACCTCCTCTAGGTTCACTGGTGATGTTGGACTCAGGGGCCCATGTCACCGCACTGTTTTTCTCCCCCAGAAATAGCGTTTTGAGGACCTTTCTGCCCGGTCTGTCCTAGAACCTTGATCCTTCTAATGTCAGCCTGCTAAGTAGCTGAGATGATAGGTGCCAGCCACCAGCATGTAGCTGAGGATGTGTTGTCCCACTGTGATCCTACTGAGCCCAAACCTTAGATGCACCCAGTGATTGTGTTGGCGAATTGACATCATCGGATGAGCAGCATATATGGCTTATTTATTGACAGTCGAGGTCCAAGCCCTGACTAGGCCCAAAGCCTTAGCCTCACTCTTGGTCCATGGAGATGGAAGACTATCCAGGCAGATGTGTCTCAAAACAGCAATGCTGCTGAGTTTGGTGTGTGTGGTTGTTTGGGGTGTGTGTGGTTGTTTGGGGGGTGTGTGGTTGTTTGGGGGGTGTGTGGTTGTTTGGGGGGGGTTGTTTGGGGGTGTGTGGTTGTTTGGGGTGTGTGTGGTTGGGATGTGTGTGGTTGTTTGGGATGTTTATGATTGTTTGGGGTGTGTGTGTGTGGTTGTTTGGTGTGTGTGTGTAGTTGTTTGCGGGAGTGTGGTTTGGTTTCCTGCTCATCAGCCTTGGTGGGTGCCATCTTCTCCCCTCCCCATGGGATGCTCTCTGCTCACAGTGGTGTGACCTGTACCCCTCTCTATTCTCAGTGTGTAACCTGTACCTCCTCTCTGCTCTTGGTATGACTCTGTCAACTCTCTGCTCTTGGTAGTGTGACTTGTATCCCTTCTCTGTTTTTGGTGTGACCTGTACCCCCTCTCTGCTCTTGGTGTGACATGTACCCCAGGGCTAATTTAGGCCATTGGGATTTAGAATGCAGTTGGAGGTGGGAAGGAGAGGGGACTGGAGAGGGAGGCTGGGAGAAGAGGTCTGGTCCCACACCTGCTCGCTGCTCCTCAGGGCACCTCTGTGCACTCCACAGGGCCACTGTGAAGCCTGCTGGGGAGGAGCTCTATCCTGGCTGTCCAGGGCCCCGCGGAAGGAAAAGCAAGGGAGGAACGCGCTTGAAAATAACATCGTGACTGTTCATGGGGTAGAGTTCTGCTTTTGCCAGCTTCATTTTTAATGAAAGGATGGAAATGTCCAGAGGCAGGGCGGTGGCTAATGGAGTTGCATTGTCCTCTTCTTATTGGAGTTTCAACAGCAGGGCATCCAAGCTCACTCTCTGAGACTGCATTCACGCCAATGTGCAATATGAAATGGAGTCCCTTCCGCATTCACCTCTCTCTAGTCCCGGGCCTGGAACAGCAACTTAGTCTTCACCTGGTCTGATTTGAAGGGATGATTCTCCAGCGCCCACTCCTTTTCTTATGTTGACAGTGGTAGTGGTGGGGGGGGGGGGGCACAAATTTACATGACAAAGGACATAGTTCACCTTTTTCACCTGGGAAGTACTTGTGTTTGTTTTCTGGGTAGATAAACTACATTTAAATGGCATGAAGGATTAAATAAAGTGTTATATTTATTTCCTTACCATTGTTAAGGACTAAGTACTTCTGGGCTTTCTTTTTCTTTTTTCTTTTTTACTATCTGGCAGCAAAAATGCCAGCTCAAGTAGAAGTGTGGTTCAAGTGGTAAAATGCCAGCTTTGGAAGAAAAAGCTAAGGAAGAGCATGAGGCCACCAGATTGAAGTCTAGGCTTCCAGTCCCAGAGGCAGGCTGTGTGTCACAGCCCATTGGGGTCACCCAGCCCAGCACTGCGTAACAGACAGTGAAAGGGTCAGGACATGACTGCCATCATTTTGTTTTTCTTTGCATGCTAGGCTTTGAAGTCAGGGCCATGCCCTTACTAGACAGAAGTTATACCATCTGAGCAATGCCTCCGGCCCTGTTTGCTTTATTTATTTTTCAAATACGGCTTCCAGGCTGACCCATCAGCACCTCTCATGCATACTTGGATCATTAATGTCAGCTGCCCACGGCACTCATTCTCCCTCCCCCCCCAACTCCTTGGAGTCCAGCTGGAGGCTCACTGCGGACACATCCTCATGGCTGCTGTAAATGGAAGGGACCCTGGTCATCAGCAAATGGCAGTGTGAGGCCAAGCAAGGTCAGAACTGGTCAGGAATCAGGACTGGTAATGACTCTGTGCTTAGGGGCAGGCATAGCTCCTGATGAGTGGGTAGAGGACTGGACTATGTAGCTTCAGTGTATCTGTTTTCGGGCGGTGACTATCATAGACACATTTGGGTTTTGTGAGGTTTTTGAACCGTGAGGATGGAAGTCAGCTTGAGACTCAGCTGTGGATGGGTTGGTTGGTCCGTCCCATGTGCCTGGGACACCTTAGCTTGCTTTGGCAACTAGGTAGCAAGTTGCCCTTACGACGTAAGTTTATGATTTTCTCAAGTAGAGACTATATTAAACTCCACGAAGGCACAAGGCTTGACTTGTTCTGGCCACAACTAGTTCCTCCTATTGTCTCCAGACAGAGCAGCAGCTCCACAAATAAGGGATGGGAGGGGGGCATCACCCAGGAAGCATTGTACTTGTAACCTGACTTCTGGAATTGTTACCCTGGGTGCAACCCCATCAAAATACTAATAAAAAAGTCATGTTTTCTTATTTGTTATGAACAAATAAGAAAAATAATTTTAAACAACCACACTCTATAACCCATAGATAATTACTTCTTTTTTTTTTTTTTTTAAGAAACAATCATTGGGCTGGGAAGGTGGCTCAGTGGTAGGGCGCTTGCCTTGCATGCTCGAGGCCCTGAGTTCGATTCCTCAGCACCACATAAGCAGAAAAAAAAAGCCGGAAATGGCGCTGTGGCTCAAGTGGTAGAGCGTTAGCCTTGAGCTGAAGAGCTGAGGGACAGCGCCCTGACCCAGAGTTCAGCCCCCATGACCGGACCCAAAAAAAAAAAAAAAAAAGAAACAATCATTGTTGGAGAGTTTTCTTTGAAATACAAAAACTCTTCTTGGAAGCTTATCTGTGTATTAGACAACAGAGCCCCTGAGTTTGAGTTTGCAAAGACTTGGAAATGGAGACTTTCAGGATGATTGCACTCCTTCCCGGCAGTGTGTTTCCATACCCATGCATTCCCACAAAAATTTCCTCCAGTCATTTTTGGCCCTCTAATCTTTGTTACCTAGTTTAGAAAACAAAACTTGGGGAAAGTCATGTGAATTGAAAGTTGTGCTTTTCTGTATATGGTTAAAGAGATCTTCCTTTGGGAACTGCCTACATTTCTTTGCTGTTTTCGGCAAGTTCTCCTGGCTCTTGCTGCTCTCTTTCTTCCTTAGAGGATTCTGTAAGGTCTATCCATCATCCAGTTACCAAAATGCACCTCACTGGGGAAGGAAAAATAGTTGGCGTAGCTGAGTGTTTGAAAGGAAATAGGAGAAAAGACATGCCTCCACACATTGAACCATCTCTGATGCGCTTTGGGAAATTCATAATGACAGATGGGTTGGGGAGAAGGAGACACACTCCACAGTGGGCTTCCTTTCAGATCCAGAGCTCCTTCCAAGGTGGTCTGAGCTATTCTTAGCAACTGGGGCTCCACACATTCACCCTGCCCCCCCAGAAGAGAAGACTGCTTGAGGCAGCTTTGTTGCTTAGAATTTTGCTCCAAACAAGAGCCAAACCAGGCAATGCAGGCATAGATGTGGAGAAATCTAGAAGTCTATTTCATAGAACTTGAAGGACCAAGGCACCTGACTTCTCAGGACCTGTGCTTCTTCAGTCCTCTGATAGGAGTGAGAAGTTCTTTCTGTCGCATTTGGAATTCTGAAAGAAGTGATGAGAATATTCGTAGGGAATGGTGGAGATAGGAAGGTTCCATAGTCCCTATCTTTTGGACACTTGCAGTGTGGAAATCATTGAAATTGTTTTCCCCTTCTCTTGTTTATTCAACTCTACCTATCATTGGTTGATGGCTCAGATTATCTCCCTTCCCCCCCCCCAACCCCCAGTGTAGTAATGCATTTCAGGGTAATGCAGAATTTCAATTTGGGGTGTAGAGTGATATGGTTTGATCATGTGTTACAGAGTTGAAGTTCTGAGACCCCGCCTCCCCCATGGAGTTAGGAACTTTGCGCTATGTAGTCACTCTAAGAGCACCTGTGGATTCTTTCCTAGGCTCTCATACTTAGCCACGGACCATGAGCTTGAGCTCTGCCTCTGATGGGCACCAGTTCAGTGTCCATTTTCACCGTGAACACATTTGTGTGGACAGGACCTTCTGTTTGGGGAGGGGGGGCATACCGTGGTGGCTGTGGCAAGACAGAGAAAATACCTACGTCTGTAAAGGTGTACCCAAGCTGAATCCACAGACTTGTATTCCCAGAATGGCCTCAACTGGTGATCCTCCAGATCTGAGTTCCCTGAGTACCAAGGATTATAGGCACCAGTCATGGATTCCTGGCATGATGCCTAAATATTGCAGCGGATGCAAGGAGTTTGAGAAGTGGCGACTGCCTTACAGGGGGTTGTGAACTCCATAGGGACCACAAATGCCTTTGAGAGGGAAGAGAAGGAGGGAAAACCCTAGGATGTCTTTTAATTTAGTATACTTACTGGAGATACTAGGAACCACTGGAAGTACAGAAACTTAAGCTTTTGACCTTTTTTCTCTGGCCAGAGACTGTTCATTGAATTTGCAGCCCCTTATTCTGCTGCAGATGTCAAATCAGAAGCCATCTATCCACCACAGGCAGCTTTATTAAATGTTCAAATTGGTTATGGAAGTGCCCTGCCCACCTGCACTGGCCTCTTTCCCTTACCCAGCTAAAAAGACTCCTTGCAGACACACCCTCATGGCTGCTTTGCCTGCTGTGATCTCAGCTCCTTTCCAAATGCTTGCCTTGGCAGCTTCCCCTCCATCGTGCCTGTGCCTCTCGGACTGGGTTCCCATGGTGGTTGGATATTGAGCTGCTTGTTAGAGGAGGAAACAAGGGCTGTTGTGTACAATGGCAGGCCTGAACTGGCCCTGAGGCAGGGCAGACGCTCTCCCAGGTGGGACTTGTCAGGGCCCAGGGCAGGCATCCTGTCACTGGGCCTTGGGTCACTGTGGTGAGCAGCGGTCACACTGGAACTTCTCTTTCTCAGAGAACAACAGGTTATATCTGACCAGATTGTCTTCTCTAGGGAATCTGGTTCTCCACCAACTCCTGGGGGATGCCTGGGGCTTGAGTCCATGCCAGGCTTCACTCCTGTCCAGAACTTTTCATTCCAGAAGTTTCAACCACTCAGCCAACCCCCCGCCCTTTGCTGCATTCTCTTCTCTGATTCTGTGGCTTACACTCTTCATTTTCTATGAACTGTGAGTTTCCCTTCTGGCTATCCTTGGTTCCTTCCCTTTAGTTTGATTGTGAATAGGGTCCTACTTTGCTTCTAGAAACTTCTTTCCTTCTACCTCTCATTTGGGGGATACTTTACTATACTTCTTTTGGGGGATTCAAGAGTGTTTATGAATTGTTTCTTAAGTGGGCAAACTGCACATACTCTTTAGAGCAGTTTGTGTGTGGGAGGTTGTGCGTACGTGCAGTTTGTGTGTGTGGGGGGGGTGTGTACGTGTACATATGTGCTTCAACACAACTTCAGAAGAGAGGTTCCGCTCCTGATTTCCTGATTCAGAGAATGAGGTACAGAAGATTCAACCCTGAGTAGTGAACAGGGGAGGGCCATGCAGCCTGAGCTCCAGACCTTGTTCTCTGTACATCACCATCTTATGTGACAATGGGACAAGTCTCAGTGTCAGAGCAGCAAAAGTACTGAGTTGAAACATTCAACCAGGGGAATCTTTTACAGATTATGCCCTCATGAAATGATCGATTTGGCAGGGGTTTGGAGTAACACATGTATGAATTTATTGTAGGAATGTATTAGATCAGTTCTCTTCTCCTCCGTCCTGAGGCTTTGGGATGGTTGCTGACTGGTTCACTTGCAGGAGTTTTCCTGTTCATAGCGCATGAGCAAAATGAGGGTGAGAAAGTGCACAGAGGAAACTGATCATTGACAATTATTTGAGCTCTTCTGCTCCCTCTATCTGATAGTGCCAGCGACTTCTTAACTGGCATGGACTGTTTGCTCTAAGATAGTTTCCTCTTTTCACACAAACTCACAAACTGGTGAACTGTCATACTGTGTCTTTTCAGGAGTATCCAAATGTAAGGCTGGCTGACAGCTAGTTTGTTGACTCCTAGAAGATAATAGCTATTGTCTCCGAACAGATTTGTTTCAAAGATTCTTTACCTGAGTTCTGGAACCACTTGTGAGGTGAAAGATCTCTATCAAGCTGGGAGGAAAGGCCACCATGTTGGGTGCAGCCTGCAGGGAGTAGACTCAGCCATTCTATTTGTACACCCTACATCTCTTTGTGGCTGTGGAGGACCAAAACTTTGAATGCCCTTTCACTATTTGCTGCAAAGTGTCCCAGGCTTTTCATATCTTACTTGCTGAATGGGTTTGAATGGTCAATGCAATCTAAGCTATACACATGGGAACTCAGATAAGCTATACAGGGAATTGTATTTAATCAAAGACTTCAAACAATAGAAATTAAGAGGCAATGGTGTGTTTGTACATTTAGGTTTCACTCTAAAAAAAATAAAACCAAACTGAACAAAAATTGATCTCAGTGCTTAAGAGGAAAATCTGCTTTTAACAATTTCAACAAAGGTTGATTCCCCCCCATCTTAAAAAGCCCCGTCAAACTAACTTCTTAATGATTTATTAACCAATGAGGAAATAATGAGGACTACAATTCCTTTGAATTGTATAAACCTGCATAAAAGATAGATCAAAATGACAGTCCAAGATAAATGAATGTTGAACTGATCTATTGAACTCTTCTAAAATACTCAGGTCGAAAAGAAGCCTAGATCCAGGCTACCTACTTGAACAATAAAAAGACCAGCTCTTGTTGGTTCCAGTTGAGGATGTGGATGGTATGCTTTAGGTCCAGGAGGAAGGTCAATCAGCTAAATATGTCAGAACCCTTGGAGCAGAGGGAGAGCTGTGTGGACAGGCCTTGGGTTTGACCTCAGAGCCTCACCCTGGGTAAGCTGGCCACCACCACTTGGCTGGTGCTCATCACAGCCTTATCTTTTGTGTTTTGAATCTGCTTTTTGTCTTGTCATGGTCTGATGAATATTTGTTAAGTTCTTGTTACTGCTGGTACCAGCTGCATGCCATGGCCATTATGGTAAAGAAGACACATGCTTTCGGCCCTTCAATGGTAAGATCTGGATGAGAAAAACCACTTATTCATCATGTATCGCTACACATACCTGTAATCCAAGCTACTTGGCAGATGAAGGTAGGAGAATTAGGATCTGCGGTCAGCCTGGGCAAAAGAAGAGATCTTATCTAAAAAAAGAAACTAAAAGCAAACAGAATGGGGGGTGTGGCTCAAGTGATAGAGGTCTTACCCAGCAAACATGAGACCCTGAATTCAATCTCCTACACTGCAAGAGAAGGAGGAGGAGGAGGAGGAGGAAGAGGAGGAAGGAAAGCAGAAGAAGAAGGTGGAGGAGGAGGAGAAGCAGCAACAGAAGACGGAGGAAGAGGAGAAAGAGGGGAGGAGGAAGAAGAGATGGGAAAGGAGGGAGAAGAGGAGGAAAGGAAGAGGAGTATGAGACGAGGAAGAAGTAGAAAGGAGAGAAAACAGAAGAGGAGGAGGAAGAGAAAAGATGAGTGAGTTATTTCCAGATAAAGAGAAGGCAGTTTGGGAATGGGGATATTCGATTAGCTCACAAATGGATTTACTGTTACAATAAACACACTATAACTTAAAGGCATCGGAAGTCATAAATACATGAGATACCCGTTATCCACTGAAACTCACAGCTTAGCAGCAGCTGTCCACCTTGTGGTCATGTGGCTGACTTGGGGCTTCTAACTGCGGCCCACTGCCCGAGTTTTGAGAGCAAAGCCTCCTGCATAGTCCTGGCCTGGGAAAAGATCCAAATGCAAAGTTCTAAGTGGAACGAGCAGGGTCATCCATCTAGAGAAGGACTGGTGTTCTGTCCACTGCATCCTGTCTTCCCTTCAGAGTAAAGGACGGATATCCTTCTCCGCTGTGGTCACAGTTGGGAGGGATTGCTTTGTGGGGAGTGGAGGCGTGGTGTAACGATGCCTTGTGTATGAAGACGGCAAGCTATTTTCTCTTCTGGACTCTGTGATCTGTATCATGGTTTGATTGGCTGGAAGCCAATCTCAAGCTAAAATTCCTACCCCGCCCCACCTCCCCTTGGAATACAGAGGTCATTACGTAGTACTCATTGTGTATTTCTGTATTAACTCCTTTCCTGTCTCCATTGTATGCTGGTATCCATATCTTTCTACTTTCCCATTCTCTCATACACCTAGTTTATCAGAGCAGTTCTGGAATACAGGAAGTTATAAATAATTAAAATGTATTAAATTGCCTGGGCCTAGGGTGGAATTTGAGAGCTTTGTTTTGCTCTTCTTTGCTGCCGAGGGGCGAGCCGAGCCATCCTGTTGCTCTCCTGCCTTCCACTCACTTGGCCTTCCCATAGACCTCGGCGGTTTTTGCTGCTGGGTTTGCCATCCAGGCTTGGTTTAGGTTCTCCCTGAATCTTTGTCAGTAACCTTGGTCTAAGGAGCCTGGGTGTCTTTTCCCCTGAGCTCATACTTGAATCACTCCACAGGTTTGTCTTGCCTTTCTTGTCTTCATAAATTGTAATAGCTTCTTTTGTCTTAGACACAGAGGTACAAGGAAGGGTTAAGAGCTGTGGAATGCTGGGTGCTTGCTCCCCAAATCCCTGTAGTCTGGAGCAAGGAGATAAGATTAAATTTTGCAAATCTCTTTACAAGTCCAGTTGAAAATAAGAACCTCCTTACTTTTCTTAGAGGGATAGATCTGTCTGATAGTGACCCTGAGTTTGTAGCCAAAGGCAACTTTTAGAAACCTTGAGTGGTATTGGGCTCTGTCACTGACTGGTAACTCCAGGTTAATGGCTTTGTTGTATGGTTTCATTGTTCTCAGTGGAGTGTTAGCTCCTCCCCATAGTCCAGGGGATAAAAGGTGAATTGTTTGGTATAATATCTAATGATCAATATATATATATATATATATATATATATATATATATATATATATATATATAACTACTACCATTAGTCTGCCTTCTGCTTATTTGTCACATTAGTTAGTTGGTCTATCTTCTGTAAAGATTATTTATAACAATTATGGTCATTACTATATCCACCATAGAGGAACCATATGAATACACACTTAACATCTTTATTTTTCTGTAAACTTGCCTTTTATAAGTGCTCACTCCTTCTTTTCTTCCCTTCCCTCCCTTCTTTTTCTTCCCTTTTTTGTGCTTGAGCTGAGTCTTGAACTTATGGCCTCTTGCTTGTTTGGCTCTTTTGTTGATGGATGATGCTCAGTCCCTTGAGTCTCACTGACTTTATCTGTCAAGGACTTTGAACAGGACCCTTAGATCTCAGCCTCATGAGTTGTCAGGAGTATAGGGGTGAGATAACAGTGCCAGGCAACTCTTTGCTTTTACTTTTAAAAGCAATGTATTCTTTTATTTATTATCTTTAAGGAATTATACAAAGGAGTTGCTATCTAACACAGCAGTTTAGGAATACAATATATCTTCATCAATATCACCTCTTTCAACCGCTGTTTTGATTCCTCTTTACTTCCTTTCCCTTAACACTTCTCATGACCAATTACTGCATATTCACTTCTGTGGATTTACTGCACAAACATGTGTATGTATGTGCATGCATGTGTGTGTCTGTGTTTGGTGTGCACACTCGGTTCCCACCACAGTCTTTCTAGAACATTGCTTGGCATGTCGTAGCCATGCAAATCTATATTGAATAGTCTTCAAACACCACCACAGTTTCATTAATGAGGCTTTGGATGATACTTGAAGCAGAAAGGGCACTCCTTTGACTGAAGACAGAAGCTCTTCCCAGGGAAGTGGGTGCTTGAAAGACCCAGGGAAGACATGGGATGCATTACTCTTTAAAGGGGCTGCTTGCTCAGGATTCTGTCACGAATTACCACTAGTCTTTGTCACCAGATTGTGGAGTGCCCACTGAGAGCTAGGGAGAAACCAAATGGGAAACCTCGCAGGTGCCCACAGAATGATGTCCCTTTCGATTTCTGTGCAGGGACAACATTTTGGCAGGATCAATACATGTGAGTATCTTAGAATCCTCATATGTCAAGAGCATTTTTCATAAGCAGTCTCTGATCTGCTGACCCCTCTGGGATTAAGAAAGCTGACTGTAAGCACATAGCTAACAATACCCTACGTCCTGATGCATAGAGGAATTCTAAGATGAAGTTGACTCAACACAGGTTCACGCTGAATACACTATGTGTGGAAATTCTGCAAAGCAAGGCTGAGGCACCAAGACAAAGCCCATAGAGCTACTTACACCTGAGGGGGAACAGGAAGCTGACATCCAGGGACAGAGACAATCAAACAACTTTTTTTTTTTTTTCAGAGCTGAGGACCTTACTGTTAGGCAAGTGCACTTCCACTAAGCTAAATCCCCACCCCCCACTGCCTCTTGTCTCTATATTTCCTCAATATTTTCCTGACACTTTCACAGAATGTCTTTTTATTTAAAAAAAAAAATCTTAACTGAGGATCATTTCCTTGAGTATGCACAAGTAAGGGTGAATGTTCTTATGTTCTGTATACTTCCCGAATTCTGAGTGAATGCATGCTTTCCTAAACAGAGAAAACAAAGCAGAGCAGTTAAGTTTTGCCCTAGGTCATTAGTGTACAAGTTCAGTAAAGGGAAACTATATTCACCTTTTTTTTTTTTCGCTGTGGGGCCTGAACTCTGGGCCTGGGCACTGTCCCTCAGCTCTTCAGCTCAAGACTAACGCTGTACCACTTGAGCCACTTCTGGCTTTTTCTGCTTATGTAGTACTGAGGAATCGAACCCACGGCCTCATGCATGCAAGGCAAGCACTCTACCACTGAGCTACCTTCCCAGCTTTACATTCACTTTTTATCAATTAAATCCTATGAGTCCTTTTCCTCCCCTTTTTTTTCTAACTACATCCTAATTCCTCAGATGTAGAGGCTCTACTCTCACAGCAATATTATAGCATCCTCTTCAAGAAAGAATATTAGCAGCAGCCATTATATACTCAGGAAACATGGTCTACCCTACCCTGACGCCTACTGGTAACTCCTCTATGAGATGAGTTCCTGGGCAGGTTTTGGACTTTAAGCTACAAGTTAGTTCTGCTATGGCAAAGGGGCCACAGGCAGGACCAGGAAGCAATGCTGCTGTGCAGACTGTGGGGAGCCTATATGTGCTGAAGGTCAGACACTGACCCAGGCAGGAACAAGATGAGGGGAAAGCACATCGCCAGGCATTTGCTTTGCCTGTCTGCTTGTGCTCAGGACATCAATGAAGAAATAGATTCCTTTGTGCAACATATGTTTTAGATTATAGCCTGAAAGCTGTGTATGTGGCACATCAAAGATCTTGGCTGGCATAGCTAATTTGAGGGTAGGCTCATGCAAATAGTAAGAAATTTGAACTAAAGAAGACATCTAAAAGAAATGGGCTTCAGTTATTTTCACAAAACTTATATTGGAAAACTAAATGGACAAGGATTCTAGGAAAGGTTCTGGTGTATCGCCGGTGGAGCCCAGCTATTTAGGAGGAGGTAATGAGAGGGTCACAGTCCATAGATCACTTGGATAAAACTATGAGAATTACCTGAAAAAGCCAAATTAAAGCTGGGTGCTGTGGCTCACACCTGTAATCCTAGCTATTCAGGAGGCTGAGATCTGAGAATCGTGGTTCAAAGCCAGCACAGGCAGGAAAGTGCATGAGACTCTTACCTCTTATTTTCCAGAAAACCAGAAGTGGTGCTGTGCCTCAAGTGGTAGAACTCTAGTCTCAAGCTGAAGAGCTGAGGGACAGCACCCAGGCCCAGAGTTCAGGCCTCACAACTGACAAAAAAACAACCTTCAAATTAAAAGCAAAAGAATTGGTGGTGTCACTCAAGTGTCAGGACATTTCTCAGCAAGCTCAAGTCCTTGATTCTTCTAAAAAGGGGTGAGGAGCCTTTGTCCTTGAGTAGCAAATGACTGTGGTATCATTGCATGGAAAAGCCAGGGAACCCTGGGGGGAGAAGTGGTTTCTCTGAATGCTGTCTGCCCAGGCAGAGCCCTCTGCTCCTAGTCTGTTGGTATTCAGAATGAACAAAACATTGCTGTTGGAAGAGTTCATGCAGTTCTTCCGGAATGTAAAACAATTGAGAATGCCTGGAGGGAGGCGTCCTGAGCCTGCTGTGTGCACCCAGAGCACCTGGAGCTGCCACACCCCTGCGTCAGAGGGGCACCTGGGCTGGGGTTACAGGCTGGATGGCTCCAGCATGGTCCCAGCTCTGTGGCATGGCAGCACAGACTTCTAAACCATTAAGGAGGAGAAACTGAACTCAGCACACCAACTCCCATTATAGTGCACACCTAAGGGAAAGAAACTCCTACTTATTCTGTGTTTTTCTTTTTCTTTGGTGGACTTTTGACCTAAGGGTTTAGCTTCACATTCTGGGCACTAAAATGAGCCATACACCTCTGGGTATCCAAGGATATTGTTTCCTTTGATCATCATGACAACCTTCTGCAGGGCAACCCCATGAACACGGCCATCTTCCAGAGGAGAGAGGATGGGACTGGTGCAGGGGCGCAGGCCTGGTCCTGGCAGGGCTACTTATGATAAGCTAACTTGTATAGTATTATGGAAATGTAAACCCCAGTTGAATTTCTGCAAACAAAATGCCCAGGTGCATCTGTGGGCTTTGACCACAACCCTGGCTGAGCATCCGTGCACTGGCCACTTGTCCCTGCATGCACAGCATTGCCCCTCTGCCCCCAAGCAATCCACCTTTCTCTCTTGCAAGTGCTTTGCTTCTCATTTCACCGGCTTATTGAAGGTGAGCCCCAGCTTCCTCTGGGCGCGTCACACTTGAATTTGTAGGTGCTCTTGTCAGCCTGACCTCCCACCTGCGGATTTTGATTTGATTAACCCCTTTGACTCCTAGCTTTCCTGGTTGTCTCAAGGTGGGATCTTATGCCCCAACCACAACCCTTTAAAATTCAATTTCAGCGCCTTTGCCAGTGTGGCCAACCCTGAGACCCAGCAAGTCTACACATCTGTCTTAGCATACCCAAAGCCAGCAGAGAACCTGCACAATCATTTGGCAGCTGGGTAGGTTCGTCTTTCAGCCCACATGGAGGTGAACTTGAAAATTCCTTCAAGCTTCCGTTTGCTACAGAGAATTTAAACCCGAGCACTAGATGGAACATGTGGCCCTTGGGAGGGTTGGATGCAGCCACATGTTATGGTAGTGAAATGATAAACAGGTGGGGATGATGCTAGGAAAATGACCACTCCGAGAGAGTGATAATTCCCAAATGAATGAATGAACTCACATGGCTGCCTTTGGTGGCTTGGCTCTGTAGACTCTCTCTTCTTCCCACAGTCCATTCACAGGCCATGTGGCATAGTTCATCAGCACTCTGTACTGAAGTTCAGTTTGATAAGGATCTAAGGAACTTGAGAGGGAGATGAGGGTGACCAGTCACTCAGGCATGGATGCCCAGTTTGGGCGTCCATTGTCTGGACTTGACATTGGCCCCGTTGCATGCTGTCTTTGTGATCCTGGACAACTCACCTGACCTCTCAGGGCGTCCATCTCTTCATCTGCAAAAACAGTGATGGTGACAGTGGCGCCTACCGCAGAGGGGTGCTGTGAAGACTGAGGGGTTGTGAGACACAAAACTTCGCATGGCACAGATTACCTGGCAAGGTGCACACAGCCCGTGAGTGGGAGCTGCTCTTCTCTCCCCGAGAGCATGGCAGACATCCTCTCCCCATCACGGGCGGACTTAATAGGTTTTCAGTTTCTAAAAGCCTCCCCGTGTTTTCTATCAACCAGGCATAGGTAATGAACTTGATGTCTTCATAAAGCATGGTATTTTGTGGTGATTATTTTAAGCTCTCTCATGCATTGTCTCATTTCATTAGGTAATGATCATTATGACAAAACAATAAAAAGAGTCCTTTAAAAATGCTTCTGGTGGTACAGATGTCAAACACCAATTACCATAAACGTGATGGCAAGAGTAGCATTGTTTTTCTCACATGATGCTGTGCAATCATTTTCATTGTATGATTTAACTTTTTTCACTGTAGAAAAATTCCTTTTCTCTACATCCCACCTGCCCTGCTCTTGGTGGCTGTGTCATGGAGGGACACGTGCTTATGAAGTGGACACTTAGCTCCCCACCCCTGGTGGAGGAAACCCCAAGTGGCCAGGGCCTCCACAGCACATGGCACATTCTCGATTTCTTCTTATTAGTTCCATGGCAGAACTTAAGTCCTCATGTTTTGTCCAGTCTAAATGTTGTTGGGATTCATGGGAAGGCATGTGATGTGACTGTCCATGGCCTGTCTGTCCCAGGGCCCATGGATATTTCTTTCCTATGTGGATCTGAGATATGTGATTTGTCATGGGCCATAGACTTCATCCTTTATGTCTTCTACAAATGCTGTGATCAGAGCTAAGTGGAACTTAGGATTGAATGCAGGACATCATGGTCACTCCTGGAGCCTTGGTGCACTCAGCCTTTGAAACATTGCTGGCTGTGTATGGCAATAGTGATGCTACCCTTTGGTTGTATAGTGCTGGACTGATCATTGTGTTCTATATGCAGCATCTCATTTAAGCAGCATGGTTTGGTTACCTTTTTTTTTAATTGCTGGTTTATATGTGGAAATCTAAGAATTGGAAGAGGAAAGGGGTAGCCATTACATGATACTTTTATATGCATTCTCTCTTTCAACCTTCATAGTAGCTTTTGAGGTAAGCATATTCCTTCCTTACTAGTAAAATACTCAAGGTTCATCAAGAGTGTGGTGGTACATGTGTGTAATCTCAGCAATCTAGGAGGCAGAAGCAGGAAATGGTGAGCTTGAGGCTAGCTTAGGTAAGCTTAGGGAAGACCTTATGTCAAACAAGTGGTAGAGTGCTTGCTTAGTATGGGTTAAATCTCCAGCCTAGCCAAGCTATCAATTGATTAATGAACCATTCAATCAAATCTGAATTTCAAAGGTGCTAATTAATGTTTGGTGCTGGTGGCTCACACTTATAATCCTAGTTACTCAGGAGGCTGAGATATAAGGATCACAGTTTGAAGCCAGCTCTGGTAGGAAAGTCTATGAGACTCTTACCAGATTCCAGAAGTAGAGCTGTGGCTCAAGTGGTAGAGCACCAGCCTAAAAGAGTTCAGGGACGGTGCCCAGGCCCTGACTGCCAAGGCCCAGACCCAGCGAAAAGAAAGTGCTAATTTAGTGTATGATTGAATTGATATTTAAACACTGGTACATTGGGCAATATAACCAATATTCATTCTGTTATCTAGTGGTGGGCCAAACTGTATTATCGAATCAATGTAGTAGAAAGATTTTACTTCTCAGGATTAAAGTTGTTGTTTGAAAGCTCCAGAAACACCAAAATGAAGAAGTGCTGGAGGACAGGGGACATCTTATACCAGCCCTCCTGTGCATCAGGCCCACCACAGAGAACTCATCCTTTACCATCCCAGTGCGCGCGGTGGCGGAGTTCAACACAGACAATTCACACATGGTGGGGCTGGCGTGTCTGTTACTCTGCAGAACCCCTCGCTCCATCAGTACTTGATAGTGTAGCTAAACTCAGCACGGCTCCCCAGTTCTTCTGTGCAGACAGAATGCCACAGACCACCAAGAGCTAGTTCAGGAATGGCTGAGGAAGAGAACAATGGCTTTCCTCCCAGATGCTCTAATGTGCATTTCCAGGAAGTGTGCTCCCCAATCCTGAGAAATGACCCAGTTGACCAGACATGTGTTGGTGTGGGGGGGGGGGGAGCTCTCCCACATGGACAGTATCCTGCTTCCCCAGGTGCATCCCATCATTGCATGCTGATGAACCTGGCCTGAAGGAAGAACCTGGGCATGTGGTCAGAGTCATTGCTTGCTACGTCAAGAGAAAATTCATTTTCCTTGAGGTTTTTTTCCCCCAAGTCACATTTTATGGCTGGAGTTACTCAGCAAATTACTAGGTATAGAAATGCAAAGGTCTTTTTGCATTCTATCGATCTGATTGCAGTGTCATTAATTGAAAGATGGGGTGAGCATGATGGATAGTTGAGAACAGGATTTTACATTCCTGTTGGCCTATTGGAAGAAAGCTGCATGGAGCAGACAGAAGGAAGCCTTTTGGTCTGACATGACTGATTCTTTCTTTGTCAGATCTTGTGAGAGCATTATTCAGCCCTAGTGAGATTTACAATGTGAAAGGGTGAACTGTGTCTGCCCTGAAAGGAAAAATCAAAACCCAAGTTGCTTATTTCTGGAGTTGGAAATAATCCATGTTGTATAACTTCCTCTTAGCGATTCCTTATAGATCACATTTACAACACCCCAATCTGACAACAGCTGATTTTAATCCATTTCACTTGTAATATTGCAGTATTTGCATTCATCCTCATCCCTATGACAGGAGCATGTGAAACTTTAGGAAAGGTGGTATGTGTTTGGGGATATTTGTTTTTAACATTATTTCCCTTATTTGATCATTTGACCTACTATTCCTTGGAATTTGCCCATAAATTCAATCGAGGATTTTTGTGTGTGTACAGAATTGTCCCCATACATATTTCATGGCTAGTTTGTGTGTGAAGGAAAAATTCTTCAGATTGGAAAAGAATATGCCAGTTTATGTTTCACCTGTTTGCAATGGCAAAGAGCATGTCTTTGCTTCCCAGTTGATTGCATGTTAATGAGTCTGGGTAGTTTTCTGTTGTGTTTCTCATGGTAAAGATTTGAAGCTTGGAGTGAATGGGAGGAACAGCTACATTTAAAGCACATCTAAATAGGCCACAGGTCTTCACCCACTCTTCCTGAGCCACGTGCCTTTGAAAACTTGCAGAGTTTGGTCCACATTCTTAATGACTCACCTCCTGTCTCCTCTTGGCCCTCCCATCCATGTTGTTCAGCTTGTCTCTCTCCAGGTGTTTTTTATTTTTTTTTTGTACCTAGCTGTTTGCAGATGTGGGTAGGTAGGATGCAGACATGGTCATGCCTGTGGCATGGTGTCTCTTTGGAGCACCTACTGAAGATGTACAGAGAGCTTTCTGAGCAGAGACAATGGGTGTTGGCTGAGGGTACCACCTCCCTGACCTTAAGTTTGGTGACAAGTGGAAACCATTTCCTCTGGCTTGTCAGCTGCTATCAGAGTTGAAAAGAGGCTGCACTCACGTTGGGAGGCAGATTCTGTGGCTGACTGCACAGGCTGCCTTCCCCATGAGATTGTGTCTAAAAAAAAAATACCTCCAGCGACAGGCAGGCATATGCTGGTGCCTTGGTGTGAAGGAGCTCGCACCTGTGTTTCTTGCTCTTCCCATCCCAGTTCTGGAGTGAGGGGTTAAATGATCCCAGAAGCCCTGCCAGGTTTTGATTTGCTATTGTCTCAGCTTCCTCATAGGTTGTCTTTCAATGGGACTAACAGGAAGTGGCCAGGCAAGATACAGCTTCCAAGGACACATTCCCAGCCACCCACTTCCTCCACCCAGACCCCGTCATTTCCACCAGCTCCCAAGGGTCTAATCAAATCCTGAATCCATCAATAATCAGATCCACTGATCACATCATGATCCGATGAATCCACTGATGATCAGATGTACACTGATCACATCATGATCTGATGAATCCATTCACGATCATCACCCTGATATGATTGGATCATTTCAAAATCCATCATTGACATGGGCAGAAGTGAGCCTCCCCAGTCTCCCCCAAGTTTCTCCATCCAGTCAAGTTGACCAAACAATCAGGGCTAGGACTTCTCAAGCCCTATCACTGGGAGAGGAGGGAGGGGACGTGGGAGTGGTGATGAGGAGGATAGAGAAGAGGGTTTACAAAAAATGGTGTTCAGTAGACAGAAGTGGAGGAAAAGTCCTGGAAACATTTTATTAAGAATTAGGAGACAAAACCTATAGATTCAGAGGCAAGTCAATGACAGACTGGTGGGAAGTTAGGGGGCAGAGGGTCTGCAGGTCTGGAGTCCCAGGCACTGAGCACAGGGGCAGGAAGGCAGGACATCATGTCTAGGGGCATGGGCCAAGATGGACACTGCAGTCCAGAGTGAAACTGCTCTAGGCCTCCCTGAGAAGGCAAGGAGAGGAGTCTATTCTACACAGCTCTCCACCACATGGAAAACATGCATGTGAGCAGCTCAGGCAGCCAAAGCCATGTCCCACCCCACTTGAGATGGAGGACTGCTGGGGATCTATGGAGGACTCTTCCAAATGCAGCCCCGAAGGCCAGCACGGCAGCTGCGTCCCAGCCAGGGTGCCCTGCTAAGCCTTTTCCATAAGAGCTATTGGTCCATTTGGCTGTCCTCAATGTATTACTCGGTATGTATTGATAGCACAATTGTCAGCCCAGCAAACATTTCCCATTTTAATAGTTCACATGAGATGCTTCATTATTGATCTTACAGCACTAAATAAAAATCTCCTTTGTCAAGGGAACATGAAATGGCTTTTAATGGACACAGCCAAATACCTGCTACTAGTTATGGGAAGAAAAATAATCAACCTGATAGAGGAGATTTGGCTTGGGGATTTTCTGGCCTTTTGGTGACACTGGATATTCCTTCCCCAGCCGACCATCCAAAGGCTGACTCTCAGTGAGAGGAGAAAGAGGAGCCATTGGCCCGAACTTTGCAATGTGCAGGTGGAATGTTTTCTATGCCTCATCTTCCATAGGTCTCCCCACCTCCGTTACAGCCCCAAATGCATGATTCTATCCCCAATAAAAGCAGCTAGGCACTGCAGACATTAACTTCTCACTCAGCCAAAATCTGTTAGTGGATGGTTCCAGGATAGATCCTTCCACTCCTTGGGTTTAGAGCTCTGAGTCCCTATCTCTGTTGTCCTCTTAATTTGATCAACTGGTGCATTAGGACTGCAACCAGACATCTCTGCCATCCCTTTATGTCATCTTCTTCATCTGGGAAGCATGAATAGGGTCCAAAGGCTCCTGGGTTGAAAGCTTGCTGCCATCTGGAGATGAGAGAAATGATTGGGTCATAGAGGTTCTGATTCCACCTATGGGCTCATCCACCAGACATCATAGCTGAATGAACTGTCAGGAGGCAGGGCCTTGATAAGTGATTGGATTGTGAGGGCTCTGACTCTACCAATGGGTTCATCCATCCAGGATGTCACAGCTGGGTGGGATCTGGCTCCTACTTGAAAAACAGGGATCAGGAGGCTCACAATTTAAAGCTAGCTCAGATACACACACACACACACAATTGCAATCAATAAGCAGGTTGTAGTGGCAGCTATGCATGTGGGAGTATCATACAAATAGGAAGTTCACACCAGCCCTGGCAACATGAGACCCTATTTCAAAAGTAAACACCCCATCCTTAACCTAAGCAGTAAGAACTGGGACATGGCTCAAGTAGAGCATCTGCTGAGCAGGCGAGGCCCTGTTCAAATCCTAGTACCACCACAATATAATAATAATAACTTAAGGTACCCTTGGAAAGTCTTGATCGATGTATGTTCTTCCTGGACATCTCCCCTGGGCTCCTCACTGAGGATAGGGGACAGCTTGATTTTTTGAGAAGGGATTAAGAGTTGTGCAATCTCCCTGGCCTTACTAACAAAAGACACTGAGCAGATAAATTTTACAGCAATCAATCTCACCATTAACAAGTGGTAGCCATTTATCTCCATGATAAATCTCATCATTATAAATTGTTTCTACTCCTTATGGAGCTGTTGAGTCATAACTCAGAGCTGAGGCTACATGTGGGACTTACATAGGGCAACAACGGTCCTGGCACCTTATTTCCAAATGGAAGAAACCTGCCAAGGACTCTGGAACTTTACAAATGCAAATAGACCCCCTGAGGCAGGAGAGATGCAGAAACAAGGAAATCGTATCATTTTTAATGAATATTAAAAGTGTCAAACTCAGAAATCAGAAGAAAAAGTAGTTAGTACCCTTCTACCAACTCCATTAAGATGTCAAAACACAGCCAGGGCACCTGTGACTCACACCTGTAATCCCAGCTACTCAGCAGGCTTTAATATGAGGATCACGGTTTGAAGCCAGCCCAGGCAGGAAAGTCCATGAGACACTTATCTCTAATTAACCACCAAAAAGCTGAAAGTAGAACTGTGCCTCAAGTGGTAGAGCATCATCCTTGACCAAATGAAAAAAAAATAACTAAGGGGCAGCACCCAGGCCTTGTGTTCAAGCACCAGGACTGGCACAAAGAAGGAGGAAGAAGAGGAAGAGGACAAAGAGCAGGAGAAGGGAGGTGAGGAGGAGGAGGAGGAAAGCTCCAGTGACTGAGGGATCCTGTATAGTTCAGACCAGAGGCAGGCTCAGCTGACTCCCTGACAGAAGGATGTTTCAGACTTTCATAAGTAGCCCAGACTGTCCTAGAACTCTTGATCTTCCTGCCTCAGCCTTGCAAGTGCTAGGATTTCTGGTGAGTGCTATCAAGCACAGACCTGCCTCCCCCCCCCTCTTCCTCAGGATGGGTCACCATAAGCAGTGAGACAGGCTGAGCCCATTCTAGCACCATCAGCAAGCGGCTCCGTGAGCTCCCAGGGAGGAGAAAGGATAAAGTATGAAGGTCACTTTGGACCCTGGATCTCCCAAGGTCACACAGTGCTTAAACCAGAGTCAGGGCCCCCCAACCACAGCACCAGGAGCCCCACATTCCATAGGGCCACTAGTTCCTCTGAGCCAAATAAAGACATGTAGCGAAGGGCAGAAAAGGGATGTCTGTGTCAGGTAATGGATAATGACAGCTCTTCTGTATGTCTTCGGCCATCTTTGGAGAGAGATGTTTGCTTTAGGTTCAACAGAAAGAATCAGGGCGGGAGGAGAGGAGGCAAGCAGAGGCAAAGCAGGGCCTGGTCACCAGTACGTTCAGAACTGGCCAAAGGTGGCTTCAGAAGTGGACTGACAGTTCGTGGTCTTAGGAGAGGTCAGGTGGTGATCCATGGTCTCAAGAGGGGTCAGGTGATGAGCAGCTGCACCTGGCTCTTCGAATGTGAGGAGCCAGGGCCCTGCTGGTCATTGTGAAGGATGATGCCTACCAACTGCCATGGCCACGGTGCTCCAGAATCTATACCCACTGTCACTCCATGGCCACACTCTCCTAACTCCTGACCCACTGCCATGGGTCAGTCAGAGCACTTCTGATTCCCCAAAAGGTGACCATCTTCCTTGATAGCTGTTTGCGGCCATGGGCTCTGACCACCAAGCTCACCCCAGTCTCAGCCCCCCTGTGTGACCCTGGTTCCCATCACCAACCCCTGCACATGGAGTTTCTTCTGGGCAGAGCTCACCCCTTCTCCCCGGGCAGTGGCTCCGAGGACCCCATCCGGGCACAATGGATACACTAAGCAGACACCGAAATGCATGGGCTGGTTTTCCACAGACCTCATTTATCCTAATGGAGCACTAATAACCATGTTTTAAATGTGAATACTGTACTATGTGTCTCCATTAGCTTGCTGTGAGCAGCGAGCAAATGAAGGACAGGATTTCAGGGCATAGAAGGATGGGGAGTAGAGGAAGAAGGAAGCCCCCTGGTGGGGGAGGGAGAGTCTCAAGAGAGCAACTTGGAAAATTCCTGGGTTTCATTACTCTAACCTCGGGGCCTCAAGGACCTCCTGTCCTTACAGGAACTGCCAGTCTCAGCAAGTTCTCCAGCTGCTGTTTCTTGAAAGTGCATCTTAATACCAAAAATGTCCCTTAGCAGGGCTAAGAACACAGAGGTCTCCAGGGGCCCATTCACTCACCCGCTGGCTTGGGGCTGGGGGGGCGGGGAGGGTGCTGTTTCATCTCTGCTATTGCATTAAAGCAGGTAGAAAAGAAAACGGTGGCAAAGAGTGGACCTCTGTTCTGTCTAACTGTGTGTGTGTATATGATTGCTCCCCACCCCATCACCCCAAGCAAAGCTTCATTACTTAGTGGGGATAAAAAAAAAAAAAGCTAGATCAACCTAAAAATAGTCAATAATTACTTTGCAAATGGTTTCAGAGAGCAATTATGCCATTAGTCCAAGTGCCTTTGACTTCAACGAGTTCTCTCAGGCTCTCCACACTGGGAAAGGAGGCTCCAGAGGAGCATAAATGAGTGGCAGGAGACCACAGCATGACTGCCATCCCTACGTACATACACAGGGGCACAACATCCTGCAGAATCCCCCATGGGAAGGAGACCAGCAGTGGCTCCAAGTGACAGCCCAGTAGGGGTCTCAGCCCCTGGGAATATCTGGCCACAGGACAAAGAAGGTGCCATAGGTGCCCTGCCCCCAACACAACTCTTCCATCATCCAGTAACTGGTCTTGGCTGTTCCCACAAACTGAAGCTCAAATACGCACATATATATGTGTATATATATACATAAATATGTATATGGCACATACATATATATGTAGATATATATGCATATATCCTGTAATTTTGCAATTCCAGCCACTAGGGTGGTGGAGTTAGGAATTTGGCTCTCCTGAGACATAGACAGACACTGACACTGCTCACTGCTCACTGCCCCCAGAGCTCGGCACATGTGGCAGGATGGGAGGGATCCAAGCAGATGTTCACCCCCTGCATCATGGGCAGGGAGTTTGTTACATGGAGTACCAACTGTTGAATGTTGGGTGCTACAATCATAGTATCTATTTATGTGGTAATCTCCAATCATGCATCTACCTAATCAGTGCAAATAAGGTGGCACAACCACACTACCTTGGCTACTAAGATGGGAGCCTATCACCACCAATCCATCCACCCACCCATTGATTGGTTTGGGCTAGCTGTCCTCTGGAAACCAGTGTTTTACACCCCAGATCCAAACCACAAGAGCTCCACTCCAAATAAAGGGACACGGTGAGGGGCATGTAAAGGACAATTCTTCCATGGTGGCGATGGGGTGGAAAACAGCTTGGGCACATCATCAGCTATTTTTGGGGTACAGACATTTGCCTTCAGTTAAATAAGGAGACTTTGGCTGGGAATGTGGCTTAGTGGTAGGGTGCTTGCCTAGCATGCATGAAGCCCTGGGCTTGATTCCTCAGTACCACATACACAGAAAAAAACAAAAGCAGTGCTGTGGCTCAAGTTATAGTACACTAGCAAAAGAAGCTCCAGGACAGTGCCCAGGCCCTGAGTTCAAGCCCCAAGACTGGCAAAAAATAAAAAATAAGGAGACTTGAGGACAAAGGTATGCCAAGTTAAAATGGCCACCAGTCCCTGTGTGGCCTAGGTGGTGATCATTCTGGTCCTTGTTTCTGGTGGATTCTGGAGAGGCATGATGGCTGTCTCAGCTGGTCAGGATGAGCATATCCTGTGTCCTGTGGGGTGATCTGTCCTGAGGAGCTCTGCTGGCCCTCAGTGGTGGCTTCATCCCTTGTCAAATTATCAATTTGTCTGGTCCTTCCTGAACCCTAAAGTGATTGCAAAGCAATGGCTGGAAAAATGGTTCAGAGCAGAGACACATACAACATGAGTTAGAGGTATGAGACTCTGCCCCCACTTTTAGTTCATTTGTGGGCCCAACAAAAGTGGCTTTGAAGCAACTGTCACTTGATGCACAATGAGAATTAGTCATTTTTCTTTTTTCTTTTTGGCTGGTCCTTGGGCTTGAACTCAGAGCCTGGGTGCTATCCCTTCACTTTTTTTGCTCAAGGTTAGTGTTCTACCACCTGAGCCACAGCTTCACTTCTGGCTTTTAGGTGGTTATTTGGAGATAAGAACTTCATGGATTTACTTGCCCAGGATGGCTTCGAACTTCGATCCTCAGATCTCAGCCTCCTGCATAGCTAGGATTACAGGGCACCAGGGCGAGCAGAATCACACACACACACACACACACACACACACACACACACACACACACACACACACACACATTTAAATGGGCTTGTCTGAAATGTTTTGCGGGCCATACTGAGGTTGTACTTAGGGCCTCATGCCACACCCAAGCTCTCTTCACTCCAATTATCTTTGAGATGGGGTCTCAACCAATCAGCTGGCCTGTCATAGTCAGTGGCCCAGGCCATGCAGGCCACTTCCCAAACTCCTGAAAACCTCCTTTAAACCTCCACGGACACCATCTGAGGGCTTCCTATACCGAAGAAACTGATCCTTTCTCTCTCAGCTGCACATTTGAGTGATCAAGCTGAGCAGGACTCAACTTCCCACAGCTCCATGGAAGGCAGCCTGGGAGACTACTTCCCACCAGTGGCCTCAGAGGGGCCCTGAAGCAGCAATGCCCTTCTGGCCACACCCCCACACAAACCCCTCTGAGAATGTCTCTTTCCCCTCCCTGTCAAAATCCTCCTGGGGCTTCACAGGAAAACCCTCCAGGGGCTTGACTTGTCAGTGTGAGCTATAATCCCAGGCAGGCCTGGAGTCTAAGCTAAATTGCTCGTGCCACTGTGATGATGAACTCATTCTGCAGGGAATTGGAAATCAATTTTTGTCATCATCCAACAGAGTTCCTTTATCAAGCAGTTCCTGATAATGCAACCGACAAGGAGCTGAAGGGAAACATGGAAATGGGGGGAGGGGCGGGAGGAAACAAGCCTCCGTGTGTGTACATGTGTGTGCATGAACTGTATGTGTGTTTGTGTCTGTGCACATGTGTATATGGATGTATATATGCTCATGTGCATGTGTGCATGCTTGTGTGTGCATACATGTGTTTGCGTGTGCTTGCATGTTGTATGTGTGTATCCCAAAACACACCCTGATCCAATGCTATCCCATGTGCTCCTCATTCTCCCACCTGTAACATAAGACCTGAGGCAATTGGCCTACAGGATGAAAGGTTTCTTTTTGTTCTGGCCCACTTGGCCCTGTTGCTTTGGGTTGTGGAGGGGTAGAACACCTGGTGGAGATCACCAGGTGGGGCAAAATGGCTTCACCCCCACTGGAGACAGACAGAGGAAAAGCAGGGCCAGGCCCCTAACAGCCCCTGCCCGGCCAAGTTTCAATGACCTCACTTCCTCCCTGTGGACCACGCCCCCATTAGCCTTCCTTCTCTAGGCCACACCCCTATGGCCTTACTTTCTTCTCTAGACCCCAATGCTCTTACTTCCTCCCTCTAGGCCACGACTCAAATGCATGGGGTCTCTAGGCCACTTTTCCAATACCATCACTTCCGCCTCTAGGCCGTGCCTCTTACAGGTTCCACTGCCTGCCCATGGTGTGGGGCTGCTGGCCAAGCTGTCAGCCCTGGGCCTTTTCGGGACTGGGACTCAGGCCTTGCCCAGACTCCCCAAGGGGCACCTGGGTCTTGTGGCCCACGCCCAGCCCACCGCAGAGCTGGTGTCTGGAAGCCAGCTGGGCTGCCTTGGCAAGCATCTACGCCCCATGCCCCACTGCTCCTGGGAAGCGGGGCAGGGCTGGACGCCAACTGTCTGGGCCCATATCATTTCAACTATCAGCTGAGAACCCTGAAGCCCAAGGCCAAGACATCAGCCAGGGTCAGCCAGGCTAGGAGCTGCAGGGACAGTGCCCAGGCGCTGAGTTCAAGCCTCAGGACTCGTCCCCATCCCTCTGTGCCCACAACTAATCTTCCCTAAGGTTCATTAGCTGCTGCACTTGTTACACAATCCTCGTAGAACTGTGCTCATAGTAGGTCTGCAAGGAATATCCATGACTCAATAAAGAAGAGACCAGGCTGCAAAAATAAAAAATAGCAATACACACAGGGCCAGGGCCAGCCTTGGCTGTTCCACCCACACACCCACACCCACACACCCACCCACCCACCCACCCACCCACCTACCCACACACACACACACACCCACACACACACACACCCACACACGCACACACACGCACACGCACACGCACACGCACACGCACGGCTAAGCCTTCCAGCCTCCTGAAGCAAAATTTGTAACCCAATAATGTCAGCCCCAACAGGGGGGATGAATTTGATCCAGGAAAAATACCATCCCTGGCAACCCTGAAGAATATTAAGGTCTTAACAGCCCGCGGTTTAGAATTGTCTTGAAAGGCAAGCTGGAAATAATTACACACCTGTTACTCAAAACTCAGCAGTAAAAAGGAATTTACATGAGTGCATAAATTACCTTCCCAGCGATATAAATTAGGATTTGAGTGCAGGCTGAGATTTCCCAGGATGTCAAGCAGCTGGGGCCCATCCCCCAGGCACCAGAGGACCTCAGCTGAGGGGGGATCCTTTTTTTTTTTTTTTTTTTTTTGTCGGTCGTGGGGCTTGAACTCTGGGCCTGGGCGCTGTCCCTCAGCTCTTCAGCTCAAGGCTAGCGCTCTACCACTTGAGCCACAGCACCACTTCCTGAGGGGGGATCTAAAGGCCACTGTCACCAGCCCTGCTGGAAGGTTCCATGGCTCCACAGACCACCCTTGGAGAGGAGTGCTGGCCCCGAAAGTCCAGCCTGAGCTTGGCAGAGAACAAAGCAGTCTTCTTCCCTCTCCTCCAGTCTCCCTTGGACAGAGATTCCCCCAGGGTTTTTTACAGCTCTATGTTCACATTATCTACACTTCCCTTACGGATGCTGGGGACTGTTTCCTGTGGTTCGAGCTACCATGATGATACATGAGGTGGGCTGGTTTAGAAGACATGGAAGTTTCTTTCTCCAGCATTCAAGGTCAAGGGCAAACTTGCTGCACCAGGCCATGGCAGAAGATGCCAGATCAGAGAGCAGGACCTAGGTGAACCTCAACCTCAGGAGCCCTCCTGCCATACCTGACCAACTCTGTTCCATTAATCCACACCACAGACCCACTCTCCTCACTTGGGATTCAGTTCCCACCTTCAAACCTCAGCCATGACACCAACTGCCACTGGTCTGACTCGTGGCAAGCATGGACCAAGCAGTTTGGAATCCCAGACTGTCTTTGCAGGAGCTTTGGAGTCTGCAGAGGCATTTCCACTGGCCCTCCTTGGGTCTGCAGGAAGCATTCCCATTGGTCCTCCTTGGGTCTGCAGGAGAAATGCCCATTGGCCCTCCATGGGTGAACAAGAGGTATTCCCATTGGCCCACCTTGGGTCTGCAGAGGCATTCTTATTGGCTCCTCTTGGGCACACACCCACCTCCTGGACCACTCTTTTTATTGTTTGTTTGTTTATGTGGTGCTGAGGAATGGAACCCAGGGCTCATGCAGGCTAGGCAAGTACTCTACCACTGAGCCACCTTCCCAGTCCCCAATCACTCTTGAGAGGGGCTGGAGTGCTGTGATTGGCTGGGCTTAGGTCACATGCCCCTCACTGGTGATGCTGGTGACGGGAAGAATGGTTTTGTGCCACCACAAAGGTGAAGAAAGGGGACAGGACAACACCCAGAGGAAATGGGGCTGGGCCAGAGGCAATGGTGAAGCCAGGTGTTCGGGGCATCAGTGAAGAAGGCAGCACAGGCCTCTACCCTGTGGCTGGGTCCTTCCCCCTGCCATGGCCACAACCTGGGGCCTGCCTGGTCTGAGGCAGCCAGTCTCTCTCCCAGGGAGCCTGGTGAGTCAGAGAGTAGCCCTGAGCTTGGGCAGGGGGTTTGACCTTCAGCAGATCCTCAGGATGCCCCGGGACAGAGCCACTTGGAAGGCCATCCAGGTAAGCCCAAGGCCCTGTATGCATTGCCAGTGGAAGGGCAGACCGTGGTGTGAACTTCCTGGGAAGCTCTGCACAGAGCTGGGGGCCTGTGAGCTGGGTCCAAAGGGGCAGACTGGACGTCTTAGTAGGGGTTACTTACAGAGCAGGAGACAGCTATGAGCCCCTAGCCTGTACCACCCAGAGAGTCATCACGAGGACCCTGGAAGACAGACACACATATACTACTACCCCTAAATTCTCCTGTGACTCTGTCTTTAACAGAATCTAGGTCAGAGCACCACCTAGTGTCAAGCCCGCAGAGTAGCTGCAGGTGGAATATGGGATGGCCTGCTTGCACCCTGCTTGCTGTCACCCAGGATCCAGCCAAGGGAAGGAGGTCTTGTGTGCTGCAGTTCACCTGGTCCAACAGCTAAGTAATGACTTGCTACAAGATGGTGTTACTCCAACTCCAGCAAGGACAGGACCTATACACCTAGAGATCAGTGCTGTGACCTGGAGCTCAGCACTCCTCATGGATAAACAAACCCCTAAGGGTTCACCTAGCCTCACAGAACAACCTCTCTGGGAAGAGAAGGCTGGATGGTGAATCCAAATTCAGAGGTGCAAGATAAGCAGAGCTTAGTTAAGGTCATGCCAAGGACATGACTGCAGTGAGTCTAGATTCCTTCCTGAAACCCATCTGCAAAAGGGGAGAGGGGCTGAGCACATCAGGGCACACCTGTCATCCCATTTACAGAGAAGACATAGGTAGAAGGATCTCAGTCGGAGGCTGACACTGGGCAAAATTGCAAGGACTTTCTGAAAAAGTATCTATAGCAGCTGGGCACTGGTGGTTCAAGCTTTCCATTCTAGCCAATCAGGAAGCTGAGATCTGAGGATCACGTTTCAAAGCCAGTCCGGGCAGGAAAGTCCGTGAGCTCTTAACTCCAATGAAACAACAGGAAGCCAGAAGTGGTGCTGTAGCTCAAGTGGTAGAGTGCTCACCTTGAGCTGAATAGCTGAAGGACAATCCCCATGCCCAGAGTTCAAGCCCCACAACTGACCAAAAAAAAAAAAAAACTTAATTAAAACTGTTGCTGGTGTGCCAGTGCTTCCTGCCACCATCCCCAGCCTTCACCCCACCAGTCCCTAGAGAGATACCAATTATCTCCCCGGAGGATGTGAAGTGTTCAACACGCTCTCTCCTAAATGACACGAATCTTTAACATATTATACCTAAAAAATAAATTCATATAGCACTTTTCTGAGAAAAAGAAATGCTCCAAGTTTGGATGGATGGATGGATGGATGGATGGATGGATGGATGGATGGATGGATTGTGGACAGATGGAGGATGAATTGATGCATGAACGGATGGTAAAGAGGAGGATAAGGGATGGAGGGTAGAAAGATGGATGATAGATGAATTGAGTGGGTGAATGGATGGATGGGTGGATTGTGGATGGATGAGCATGGATGATAGATGGATAGATTGGGTGGGTGGATGGATGATGTGTAGATATTGGATGGGTGAATGGATTATGGATGACTGATGAGTAAATGGGATTGGATTAATGATGGATGGATGGGTGGATGGACAGATGGTGGAGAGATGGATGAGGGATGGATGGGTAGATAGATGGATGATGGATGGATGAATTGACGGGTGGTAGATGGAAATATATTTGGTCTTTGCTCCTCTTAGCACAGAACTTCAAAAATCTTCTTTAAGAAGATATTAAAGTGAATCATGTTTTGATGGTGAGATTCTTACTAAGCCATCTTGACAGGATTCTTGCTATATCTGGGTGATGTAAGGATGAGCAAACCACCTGGAGAGACTTCAGAAAAGCCCCTAAACTTTGGTGCCATTGGGTTATTATGGGGGAGCACTGCCACCTAGTGTCCAAAGAGGTGAAGAGCAGGAGCCTGAAGAGACCATGAAATGGTCAAAGCAGGGTGGTGGCCCCACCAAAAAATCTAATGATACACTTCTTGCCATGGTGTGTGTGTGTGTGTGTGTGTGTGTGTGTGTGTGTGTGTGTGTGTGTGTGTGTGTGTGTGTGTGTGTGTGTGTGAGTTCTGAGCCATGAATTCAGGGCATGGGTGCTGTTCCTGAGCTTTTGTGTTCAAGACTAGTGCTCTACCACTCAGTCCACAGCTCCACTTTCAGCTTCTTTGGGTGGCTAATTGCAGAAGAGTCTCACAGACGTTCCTGCCCAGGCTGACTTTGAAAAGTGATCCTCAGATCTCAGCATCCTGAGTAGCAAGGATGACAGAAATGAACCTTGCTTTTGCCACCTTTTAATATTTGCAATTGGTTACATTTTTTATTTACTTTGTTAATTTAGAGGTGATATACAGTGGGATTACATTTACATTCACCAGGTAATAAATACATTTCCTTACATAGAGTATCATCTGTTTCCCTCATCCTCTCCCATTCCCTCTCTTCTATCTGCACCCACGAGTTGCATAGTTGGCTTTCATCCATGTTTAGTACACTCCACTGCCACACTTTTTCACCCTTTTCCCTCAGATTCTATGCCCTCCCCTCCCTTTCCACAGATGTTCATGTGAATACACTATCTATAAGGTAAAGAACACAGAGTCATCATATAAATAAAAAAACTAAGAAAAAAGATAGTTATTTCCATATCTTTGGAGTTCCATTTCAGTATATAAATAAAAAGAGGTGCTTGGGTATTTGAGACTAATAGATTATAGGAGAATTATTTCATAGTCTATGAGATCTGGTTCTATTAAATATTGACCCATGTATCTTACAATAAATATATATTTTAAAAATGACCCATGGCAGCTTTAGAATGTCCTTGTTTGTGATCATTTAGGTAAATGCCCAAAAGTGGGATTGCTGGGTCATAGGGAAGCTCTATGTGGAATCTTTTGAGGAACCTCCATACTGCTTTCCAAAGTGGTTGAACAAGTTTACACCAGACCAACAATGCAGTAAGGTTCCCTTCTGTCCACATCCCTCCAGCATCTGTTGTTATTAAAGTTCCTGATTATAGCCATTTTAACTGGGGTGAGGTAGACGAGCAGAAAAGATCAGAAAAGTTGATGTTATGCAAAATGACTCCAAGATAAGGATTCAAATGTTTTTTTTTTTCCTTTCTTGGGATTGTTACATAAGATGAGTTCTTTATTGCTTTGTACGTCCCTCCCCCACAGTATAACCCCTGCTTTCACTCTATTTGATGTTGGTATAATTTGTGAAGAGGAAAGGAAAAAACAAATCATTTAACTCTGGATACAGGAGGACCCACTGCTACAATGATATGTACAAGTCGTTATGTTGAAAAATGAACTTTACAACTTTGGCTGGTGTGGGGGTGGGGGAGTAGGGGTGTGGGGGTAAGTAGGGATGGGAAGGGGAAAAAGGAGGAGGCAACAATTCTTGATAAGAAATGTACTCGTTACCCTGCCCATGTAATTGTAACCCCTCTGTACAGCATTTTCACAATAATTTTAAAAATGACCCATGGTTTGCCTCATTTGTAAGAACTACAATATGTCTATGATATTCTGTAACAAGCTCTCAATACCCCAAATTGCTAAGTGCATAGGACCACATATAATGAAACATAACAACATGAACTCCAGGAATCAGAAAGAAGAGGCTCTTTTCATATCTTGTATGTAGTTATTATTTTTTTTCCTCTTATAGTTTTCTGTACCTTGTGTCTTTTATATAAATTTATTCATTCTTTGGAAAAGAAAGGGAATCACAGAAAAAGCAGGACAAAGGATGAAGTAATGCAACATTAATACTCACTTGGCACTAAGTTGGAAATGAACCTTACAACTGTGGGGAAGGGGACTAGGGATGGGTAACATGGAGAAATAGGGATGGGTTAACACTATTTAAAAACAAATGTATCCATTACCTTACTTATGTAAGTGTATACCCCAGATCATCATCTTTTCAATAAAGATAAAAAATTTAAAAAATGTTTTCCTAAAAAGTCAATTCAGCCAAAGGACACTGGATGGAATCTGCACAAGTTAAAGTAACAAGATTATTGCATGCCAAATTCAGTGCCAGAGTTCTTTTTTTTGGGGGGGGGGGGTCCGGTCGTGGGGCCTGAACTCTGGGCCTGGGCGCTGTCCCTCAGCTCTTCAGCTCAAGGCTAGCACTCTACCACTTGAGCCACAGCACCCCTTCCGGCTTTTTTCTTTTTGCGTATGTGGTGCTGAGGAATCGAACCCAGGGCCTCTGGCATGCAAGGCAAGCGCTCTACCACTGAGCCACCTTCCCAGCCCTCAGTGCCAGAGTTCTAACAGGCACTAAGTATCCTGGTGCCAGTGGCTCACACCTTTAATCCTAGCTACTCAGGAAGCTAAAATCTGAGGATCACCATTCAAAGTCAGCCTGAGCAGGAAAGTCCATGAGACTCTTATCTCCCAAAAAACACCAGAAAATGGGAAGTGGCACTGTGGCTCAAGTGGCAGAGCCCTACCCTTGAGCTGAAGAGTTTGGGTCAATGAGGCCCAGAGTTCAAGCCCCACCACTGACAAAAAGAAAAAAAAAAAAAGAAAACTGGTACAAATAAATACTAGAGCCCCTAATTCCTTTGAGGTCCTTTGATACCCTCTTGTTACATGCGATCTTTGGGGAATGATACTGTTTTCCAAAACAGTGGCTCATGGGTCATCGGAATCAAAATCATATGAAAAGCTTGTAAAATGAACATTGTCTCAGTCCCAGACAAGAGATGCATTTGTCTGTATCTAGAGAAATAACCTCTCTGTAACAGTCTGGATCTTAGACTCCCTCTGCGTTCCATTACTTCTGGTTGGAGCTGTACTGCAAAAGATGCTACTCGCTGAGCAAGCCATTAAGAACAGTGTCTTCAAATTCACACATTATGGCTGTCCTCATGAGCTACACTCATATGACTGAGATTTCAGAGGCCAGAGAATGACTAAGATACAAAAGCAAAAACTTTTGGCAGGAAAAACTCATAAATACACAAAGTCCTCTACAGACAGACAACAGGAAAAGCTGGAAGTGGGAATACTGGGTAAGGCCTTGGTCCTTACACACCTTACACAAGAGACCAACACAAAACTGAGGCTAGGAAGCACTGCTCTGACAGTTCAAATCAGCAGTTTACAAGAAGTGGCACTGTGGCTCAAGTAGTAGATTGCTAGCCTTGCACAGGACAAGCTGAGGGACAGCGCCCATGCCCAGAGTTCAAGCCACATGATCGCCAAAGAAAAAAAATCCTCTGTTTACTCACACAAAATGAGATGCTACTTTTTTTTTTTTTTTTTGTGGCTCAAGCGGTAGAGTGCTTGCTTTGAGCTGAAGAGTTGAAGGACAGTGCCCAGGCCCAGAGTTCAAGCGCCACAACCAACAACAACAACAACAAAAAAGAAGAAGACCACTGAGGTTAAAAGTCGATATAGAAGCCCAGCAATGGTGGCTCACACCTTATATAATCCTAGCTACTCAGGAGGCTGAGATCTGAGGATCACAGTTCAAAGCCAGCCCGAGCAGGTAAATCCGTGAGACTCTTATCTCCAATAAACCACTAGAAAACAGGAAGTGGTGCTGTGGCTCAAGTGGTAGAGCTTTTGCCTTGTGCTGAAGAGCACAGGGACAGCTCTCAAGCCCAGAGTTCAAGCCCCATGACCAAACAAAAAAAATCTATAGAAAGAATTATCAAATGTGATTATAGACCAGGCACTGATGGCTCACACCTATAATCCTAGCTACTTAGGAGGCTGAGATCTTAGGATCATGTTCAAAGTTAGCCCAGGCATAAAAGTCACCAGGAGACTTTTATCTCCAATTAACCACTCAAAAGCCAAAAGTGGCACCATGTTAAAGTGGTAGAGGACTAGCTTTGAGGCAAAGAGCTCAACGACAGCACCTAGGCCCTGAGTTCAAACCCCACTACCAAATAATTATAATAATAATAATAATAACCATAACCTAAATTGCTAACAAAAAGCAATATTGCTTTACAAACACTCATCTGAGCCAGGCACCGGTGGTTCACTTCTGTAGTCCTAACTACGTAGGAGCCTGAGGTCTGATAATAATAGTTCAAAGCAAGGAAGGTCTCTGAGATGCTTATCTCCAATTAACCACCTAAAAACTAGAAGTGAAACTCTGCCTCAAAGTGGTAGAGTACTGGCCTTGAACAAAAAAGCTCAGGAACAGTTCCCAGGTCCTGAGTTCAAGACATGACCAATGACCAATGGAAAAAGAAAAGAAAAGAAAGCACGAGAGACAGAAGGGTAGGGAGGAAGGGAGGGAGTCAGGAAGGGAGGGAGGGAAGGAGAGAGGGAGGGAGGGAGGGAAGGAAGGGAAGAAGGAAGAAGGAAGGGAGGGAGGGAGGGAGGGAGGGAGAAAAATCTCATCTAAGCATTTTAAACATATAAATTTAATCTTCTTTCTTTGCCAGTTCTAGGACTTGAACTCAGGGCATGTGCACTGTCGCTGAGCTTCTTTTGCTCAAGGATAATACTCTATCACATGAACCACAGTACGACTTCTGGCTTTTTCGTTTATATGGTACCTGCTGAGGGATCAAACCTAGGGCTTCATGCATGGTAGGCAAACACTCAACCATTAAGCCACAGTCCCAGCCTCATAAATTCAATCTTTTTAACACTGCTAGATAGATACCTGTTAGAGAGATACCATTATGACCCTGATTTACAAATCAGGAAAATAAGGTCATTTGCCCTACTTAACAGGACTAATATTAGACAAATTGAATTCATACTTCACAGTTTGGCTCCATGATATGTCATTTTAACCTATAATGCCTTTCTGGAAGAAAAGAAATAATTAAAGGAAATAAAAGTAGACATTCTGAAGAAAATAATTCAATGTGTGTTCAATGCTGAAAAATATCAGACAATGGAGTTGGGAGAGACCCTCCAGCCAGGTGCCAGTGACACACACTAAATCCTAGCTATTCAGGAGGTTAAGATCCAGATCATCAAGGTTTGAAGCCAGCGTGGGGAGGAAAGTCCTAGAGACAACATCTCCAAAATAGCCAGAAAAAAGCCAGTCTGGAGGCATGGCTCAAGCAGCAGAATGCCAGCTAAGCATGCATAAGGACTTGAATTCAAACCTCAGCACAGATAACAGTTCCTCTAATGAGAACTGTTTAAACTCCAAGTCTCATTCAAGCCAGGCATCCTCCCACTTAAGCTATACCATAGATGGGATCACAGATATGCACCACCATGCCAGGCTTATTGACTAAAAAGGAGTGGCACTGTGGCTCAAGTGATAGAGTGCTAGCCTTGAGATGAAGAGCTGAGGGACAGCGCCCAAGTCCAGAGTTTAGGCCCCACTACTGGACTCAAAAAAAAAAAAAAAAAAAAAAAAAAGAATCAACTCAACAAGAGAAAGAACATGTCAACATAAAGATTGGGGGGAGGGGTATGGTCATGGGCCTTGAACTCAGGACCTAGGCATTGTCCCTGAGCTTTTTGTGCTCAAGGCTAGAACTCTACCACTTTGAGCCACAGCTCCACTTGCAGTTTTCTGGTGCCTTATTGGAGTTATCTCATGGCTTTTCCTGTCCAGGCTGGCTTCCAATCATGATCATCAGATCTCAGCCTCCCAAATTGCTAGGATCACAGGTGTGAGCCACAGGCCCCCTGCTGACATAAGAATTGTATCAAATGTTCATAGAAGTCAAAAGTGGAAACAAAGCAGAGGCCTGGTGGCTCACACCTGTAATCCTAGCTACTCAGGAGGCTGAGATTTAAGGATCGCTGTTCAAAGCCAGCCCCAGTAGGAAAGTCCATGAAACTCTTATCTCCAATAAGCCACCAGAAAACCGAAAGTGGTGCTGTAGCTCAAGTGGTAGAGCAAGCTTAAGAGTTGACGGACAGTGCTCAGGCCCAGAGTTCAAGCCCCATAATTGACAAAAAAAAAAAAAAAAAAGTGGAAACAACTCAAACACCTACTAACTACTGAATAGATAACCAAAATGTAGTATATCCATACCATAGAATGTTCAGCAATAAAAAGAAGTAACATTTTAGCCGGGCGCTGGTGGCTCACGCCTGTAATCCTAGCTACTCAGGAGGCTGAGATCTGAGGATCGCGGTTCAAAGCCAGCCCGGGCAGGAAAGACTGTGAGACTCCTATCTCCAATAAACCACCAGAAAACCGGAAGTGGCGCTGTAGCTCAAGTGGTAGAGCGCTCGCCTTGAGCTGAAGAGCTGAGGGACAGCGCCCAGGCCCAGAGTTCAAGCCCCATGACCGACAAAAAAAAAAAAGAAAAAAAAGAAGTAACATTTTGATACAGGCTACAACATGATAAAGCTCAAGAATATGTCCAGTGAAAGAAGACAAATACTACATATTCCATG
The DNA here is from genome assembly GCF_024711535.1 of Dipodomys merriami. Classification (NCBI taxonomy): domain Eukaryota; kingdom Metazoa; phylum Chordata; class Mammalia; order Rodentia; family Heteromyidae; genus Dipodomys; species Dipodomys merriami. Next base: position 646,630 of record NW_027206083.1, on the reverse strand, counting down.
ATATGAATTAGAATCTGTTAAAAGACAAATGTATATGTTACTGGTAGTTTAAATAATTTTTTTTCAAATTCTAGAATTATGAAGAATACTGTAGCCACTAATAATATGAAAGATTTCTAGTCATTTTCCCTTTCCTAACTAAAAAAGAATGAAACTAATGTGAACTATTGTACCATTAATATATTAATACTTTTGTAGGAAAAAGTCTGGACAAATATTTCCCAAAATATTATTGGCAGTAAACTCTAAGAAGTAGGATTACATTCAAACATGTATACCATCTAGATCTATCCTTGCCAAATTAAGTATGAGAAAAGACTATCCCCTCCCAACCCTCATGATGCTTCTGCAGTTTGTATCTGCCATTACTGTGGTTTAAACTCAGGGCCTTTCAGCATCCCTCAGCAATCTCCTCCTCACACTGGTAATATATTACTTGAGCCATACCTCTGCTTCCAGCTTTTTGCTGGTTAACTGGGCGGGGTAGGGGGAGGTTGGGAAGGTATGGGAAGGGGAAACAAAGGAGGAGGCTACAATGCTTGATAAGAAATGTACTCATTGCCGGGCGCTGGTGGCTCACGCCTGTAATCCTAGCTAGTCAGGAGGCTGAGATCTGAGGATCGAGGTTCAAAGCCAGCCCTTGCAGGAGAGACTGTGAGACTCTTATCTCCAATAAACCACCAAAAAACTGGAAGTGGCACTGTAGCTCAAGTGGTAGAGCGCTCGCCTTGAGGTGAAGAGCTGAGGGACAGCGCCCAGGCCCAGAGTTCAAGCCCCATGACCGACAAAAAAATAAAAAGAAATGTACTCATTATCTTGCCCATGTAATTGTAATTCCTCTATACAGTGTTTACAGAATAAATTTAAAACAAATAAAGAATATAAATAAATAAACGTCTCATGGATTTGACTTCCCAAGCTGACTCTGAACCACATTTATCAGATCTCAGCCTCTTGAGTAGCTAAGATAATAGACATTAGCCACTTGCACCTGGCTTGTAGAATATCTTTTTTAAAAGATTTTATTTATTTATTTATTTGTTTGTTTGTTTGTTTGTTTGTTTGTTTGTTTGTTTTCGGTCATGGGCCTGAACTCTGGGCCTGGGCCCTGTCCCTGAGCTCTTCAGTTCAAAGCTAGCACTTTACCATTTGAGCCCCAGCGCCACTTCTGGCTTTTTTCTGCTTATGTGGTGCTGAGGAATCGAACCCAGGGCCTCATGAATGCAAGGCAAGCAATATACTGCTTAGCCACCTTCCCAAGCCCTAGAATATCTTTTAAATAAATTATTTTGAAAACAGAATTAAATATACAGAATATAATCCCCAATTATTTTAGATTTAGCAGAATTTTTCTGTTATGTGACTATAAAAGTTCTACATAGCCAGGTGCCAGTGGCTCACGCCTGTAATCCTAGCTACTCAGGAGGCTGAGATCTGAGAATCCACGGTTCAAATCCAGTGCAGACAAGAAAGTCCATGACACTCTTATCTCCAATTAACCACCAAAAAAACAGAAGTGGTGCTGTGGTTCAAGTGGTGGAGCACTAGTCTTGAGCTGAAGAGCTGAGGGACAGCGCCCAGGCCCAGAGTTCAAAGTCCCACGACTGACAAAAAAAAGTTCTACATATATAGGTTCAATTTCTGTACTTACCTTTTTTAAAACTATATTTAATAGAAAGTTAAATTCTCCTCAAGGGCCCAGTTTTGTAATACCTTAGAATACTGTACTCCACCTACCATAGGTGAATGAACTAAAATTAATCACCTTACTCAAAGGTATAAAGGAATCTATGATACAAAAAAGATGAAGCAAGCTGGGCGCTGATGGCTCACACCTGTAATCCTTGCTATTCAGGAGGCTGAGATCTGAGGATCTCGGTTCAAAGCCAGCCAAGCAGGAAAGTCCATGAGACTCTTACCTCCAATAAACCTCCAGAAAACTAGAAGTGGTGCTGTGGCTCAAGTGGTAGAGCATTAGCCTTGAGCTGAAGAGGTGAGGGACAGCACCCAGGCCCAGAGTTCAAGCCCCATGGCCAACAGAAAAAAAAATCTCATTCTACCTTCAAATGATGCAATTAAATGCATCTTCTCAAAATGTAAACTGAGAGATAAAGTACAAGAGCAATTAACAGTAGAGCTAAAACTAAAAGAATGCTTAAGCAGAAGCAATTAGGGCTACTGAGATGAACAAGAGAAATTAGAATCACAGACATTATGGCAAAATGAAATAATGGCCAAACCCAAGTGGAAATAAGCAGAGACACAAGTAAAAGATTTAGAGTAATGGAAAAGAACAACCAAAGCTCTAGTCTCAGGACAAACTTCACATACACAGAGTTAATAAAGTTCACAAAGAAGCATAATAATCCCTATAGAATCTCTGGACCCAGAGCTATGTTTATAAGCCATCATCCTGTTTGCTCCATTTCAAGATATTTTTACTTCCTTTATGCTTCCATCAAAATTCTTCCAATTAGCTCTGACAGTCACAATTACTTGTTCCTTGCAACGAATAGCATTTTTCAACTAAAAAAAAGAGACTGGAGGCTTACCTTTGAGTATCACCAGTGGCACTATTTGAAGAGTTTACACTCATGGTAAGTCTTGCAACTCCTTAAAAATACCCCACTGTTTCTTAATGATATAGTTCTTTATTGGCGATTGAAATTGTTCAAGATGTCTGTGTTACAGGTTAGGTGGACTAAAGTCTGTTAATATAATAAACAATACAACAGCAAGTTTATATTTGAATCCTGAAAGAACTGATTATTTTCCTTTGGATCTATAGGCTGGTTGCTAATTTTTTTTAAATTATTGTATAACAAACAAGGGATTTTTTATTTTTTTTTATTTATTTTTTTTTTTGGTCCGGTCGTGGGGACTGAACTCTGGGCCTGGACACTGTCCCTCAGCTTTTTCAGCTCAAGGCTAGCGCTCTACCACCTGAGCCACAGCACCACTTCCAGCTTTTTACTTTTTGCTTACGTGGGGCTGAGGAATCGAACCCAGGGCCTCATGTATGCAAGGCAAGCGCTCTACCACTGAGCCACCTTCCCAGCCCCACAAGGGATTTTTTCAAAGAAGGGTTTATTTTTATAAAGCAGCAGGCACTGGTGGCTCACACCTGTAATCCTAGCTAATCAGGAGGCTGAGATCTGAAGATAAAAATTCAAAGCCATCCTGGGCAACAAAGTCCATGTGACTTTTTTTTTGGTCGTGGGGCCTGAATTCTGGGCCTGGGCGCTGTCCCTCAGCTCTTCAGCTCAAAGCGAGCACCCTACTACTTGAGCCATGGCGCCACTTCTGGCTTTTTCTGCTTATGTTGTGTTGAGGAATCAAACCCAGGGCCTCATGCATGTGAGGCAAGCACTCTACCATTGAGCCAACTTCCCAGTCCCATGAGAATCTTTTATCTCCAAATAACTACCAGAAAAACTGGAAGTAGCACTGTGGCTCAAAGAGGGAGAGCACTAGCCTTGACCAAAAGAGTTCAGGGACAGCACCCAGTACCCAAGGTTAAGCCCCACAATGGACCAAAAAAAGCATTGGAAGCAAAAATGACGAAAACATTAAAAAAAAAAACCCACAAACATGATCCTTCTTGAAAGAACAGGTATTTACTTTTAATATTTTATAAGAAAAGTTATCCAAAAAATAATAATTGTGGAAAAATAATAACAAATTATGTTTGAACTTGGAAATGGAATATGTAGTACCCAACTGCAGGACAGATAATTCTATTTCTTTAAAAAAAAAAAAAAAAAACAAGCAGCTACTCCTAATGAAGTTTTTTGTTTTGTTTTGTTGGTTCTGGTCCTGAAGCTAAAACTCAAGGCCTGAGTTTTCGGGCTCAAGGTTAGCACTCTACCACTTGACGCACAGCTGCACTTCCAGCCGTTTTAGTGGTTAATTGTAGATGAGTAACAAGTCTCCTGGCTGGATTTGAACCAAGAGAGTCAGATCTCAACCTCAGGAATTGCTAAGATTACAGGCATTAGTCACCTACTCCCTCTGCCCAACCAGATAGTTGTAAAACTATATTGCAACTGAAAAGTCCAAACCACTCCCAAATAAAAGGTCCAATGGTGATTTGTGGTTTCTTTTATTCAGCGTTCCTCAATAGAAATTAAAAAAAAAAAACATGAAAAAGAAATAAAACAAAAAGGGGCTGGGAAGGTGGCTCAGTGGTAGAGCACTTGCCTTGCATGCATGAGACCCTGGGTTCTGTTCCTCAGAACCACATAAGCAAAATGAAAAAAGCTGGAAGTGGCGCTGTGGATCAAGTAGTAGAGCACTAGCCTTGAGCTAAAGAGCTGAGGGCCAGCTCTTCCGGTCGTGGGGCCTGAACTCTGGGCCTGGGCACTGTCCCTCAGCTCTTCAGCTCAAGGCTCGTGCTCTACCACTTGAGCCACAGCGCCACTTCCATCTTTTTTCATTTTGCTTATGTGGTGCTGAGAAATCGAACCCAGGGCCTCAGGGATGCAAAGCAAGTGCTCTACCACTGAGCCACCTTCCTAGCCCTAAAAATTTTTTTGAAAAGCTAACAATCCAATAAAATATACAATTTAAAATGCCCCCTTTTTTTTTTAATTCAGCAAGTCCTGGGAAAGAAAACTACAGTTATCTCTCTCGACAGGTAAACTCTCACTGATAAACAAAAATAAAAAACAAAAGCAAGAAAATTCAGCTGACACTGGTGGCTCACTGATAAGAGGACAATTAAAATTTAAAACCATCCTGGTCAGAAGTCTTTGAGACTGCATCTCAAAAAAATAATAATAAATGAAAGATTGAAATTGGGGCTATGTCCATTTTACTATATGGGCCATGTCCATTTTAATATGCTAACTGCTAATTCTGCTTCTGTAAACCTGCTTGCGCTAACACTGACTCTTCCCCTCCCAGAAATAAGTTAAAAAGTTACAAAGTCCAGATGCAGGCCGGCCCAGGGACAGGGTCTGCAAACATAGATATGTTCTTCTAACGCCCTGTTTAGAAACTCTCAGCAAGGGGGCTCAAAATAAAGACCATCTGGCGAGCCCAGCAAACTAGGGAGCCTGTAACTATGTGGACTCCCCTCCAGAGAAGCCTCCCCCCCCCTTAGGGAACCAACTAGTTTTCAACAAGTGTTACAAAACTTCCTGTGCAGAGCTGAGCCAATCCTGGGGAGCCTGGGGTCTTATGCTAATCCTGTGGTTTTTGTCTTTAAAAGTGCCTGTAACCTCTGCTCGGGGCTTCCAGTCTGCCTTCGACAGGGAGACCGTTTGCGCAAACGCCTAATAAAATCCTCTTGCTTGTTGCATCTGCTGGTTTGGAGTCTTGGTTCTTGGGGTGCCCTCCCGTTGAAGAAAGCATCCCAGTGAGTCTGGGGTCTTTCAATTAAAAAAACAGCAAAAAAGGTAGGGCCAAGGCTCAAGTGGTAGAGGTCCATATATGAACAAGAAAGCTAAGTAAGAGCAACAGGCCCTGAGTTCAAGCCCAATACCAACATAGAAAAGAACAATAATGATTAACTCTCTTGATCATAGAGATATCTCTATAAAAATCTTTTTTACTAATGTGTACAAAAGGCCTTCTTCATAAATTACCTTTTAATAATATAATCTACGGTAATTTTCAAAGGCCTTCTTGCAAAAAGATAAAAGGAAGAAGGAGCCAGGTGCTGGTGGCTCACGCCTGTAATCCTAGCTACTCAGGAGGCTGAATAGTTCAAAGCCAGCCTGGTCAGGAAAGGCCATGAGACTCTTATCTCCAATAAACATACAGAAAACAAGACGTAGCGCTGTAGCTCAAGTGGTATAGTACTCGCCTTGAGGGGCAGTGCCCAAGCCCAGAGTGCAAGCCCCACAACTGACAAAAGAAAAAAAAAAGGAAGAAGGAAAGAGAACTTGTCACTTGCTTTAGCCTGCCTACTTCCTAGAAACCTCTTCTATAGGAGATACTTCAACTTATATAGAGCCAATTTACCTTACTTCAGTATTAAGGAATCTCTGGGTAAATATACTAAACAGAGAGAAAATAATTCACAGCATCCAAATATATGCAAATACTAATAAACCACGAGAACGTCTATTCACAGAAATCTAATATTCTAAGAAGACAATGGGTTTTTGTTATTAATTTTTTTTCATTTTTATCTTCTAATGATTCTACAAAAGGGTTATAGTTTTACATGTACATTTGTTTGTACACTGAGTCTTGATCAGTCACCCCTCCCATCACTCTGTACTACCAACCCACCCATCCAGCAGCCATATCAAGTTCCTGTCCTTCAGTTTTTATTACTTAACCTAGAACTCTGAAAAACATTATTCCTGATTAAGAAAGGGAACAGGTAAAACTTGAAGTGATTTGTTGAAGGGGAAAGAAATAATGAAATAATTATTGACATTTTGAACGTACAAAGACATCCTGAAGGGGCTGGGAAGGTGACTTGGCCATAGAGTGCTTGCCTCACATGCATGAGGCCCTGGGTTCGATTTCTCAGCAACACATAAACAGAAAAGGCTAGAAGTGGCATTGTGGCTCAAGTGGTAGAAAGCCCTAGCCTTGAGCTGAAGAGCTCAGGGACAGCGCACTGGCCTGGAGCTCAAGTATCATGGCCAACAAAAAGAAAAAAGAAAAAAATACATCCTGAAGACTAAAAAGAGGAACAAAATACCAGTGTGCTCTGTCTCTGCTCCCACTAAGCAAGCCTCAGAAAGGACCACTGGGGATTTAAAAAAATTATTCAAATAAAGAGACTAAGGAGAAGACACAACACAGTACCAAGAACTAAGTCTCCAGGCTGGGAAGGTGGCTCATTGGTAGAGCGCTTGCCTTGCATGCATGAGGCCCTGGGGTTCAATTCCTAAGCACCACATAAGCAGAAAACGCTGGAATTGGCTCTGTGGCTCAAGTGCTAGAGTACTAGCCTTGAGCTGAAGAGCTGAGGGACAGTGACCAGGCCTAGGGTTCATGCCCCACAACCTGAAAAAAAAAAAAGTAAAGTCTACCACAAACACAAAATGTTCAAGAGTAATAGACTAATAAAATAGTTTGGCCTAAAAACGTGAAATATCAGCCAAAAGGTCAAAAGGCTGACAAATGAATGACAAATGATGAGGAATGAACGAATGAGTGAATGGCGTGGCTATGCCCCTAGGGGCTGACTGTGGGGAGGCGGAGTCCTACCTGCTCTTCTCTTCCTAGGATGCTCCTCCGAGATCTAGCTGCAGTGGGCCAGGACTGGCTGGGAAGGCTTGTCCCGGCTAACGATGGGGCCCCGCAGCGGCCCAAACCAGCCCGGGGACCCCCGTTCCCCCCACGGCTCCGCTCCACACCTCCCGTCCCAGTCGAACCCTTTACCTCTGGGGGCGTTGTGGTCCAGAGGTCCTTAGACCCCAGAGGCAGCTCCCAGCCTCCGAGTAGGAGGCCCCAAATGAAAACTGTTGGAACCTGAGGGCCTCTAGGAGCCTGGAGAGGGAGGGGGAATACCCCGCCCCCTGCAGCCCCCACTTCTGGGGGCTGAGCAAAGAAGGAACTTCCCTCACACACAGCTCCTAGGACTTTCTCGGGCCTTCCAGGCTATGCCCAAGTCTCACGTCCCGCCCCCCCACCAGCCGTGGGGCCTGCCCTCTGCTCCCGCCGCCTGCCACCAGCCTCTAGCTTCCCGCTTCCCGCTGCCCAGTGCGGGCAGCTCCAGGATACGTACTCGGAGAATGCCGGGCTCTGATTGGGAGAGCTCACCCGCTTCAGCTTTGCCTTCGCCTAGACAGGCGCATGCACTGTTGCTGTGGAGGGGAAAGGAGAGGGAGGAGGCACCGATGCACCTGCACAAGGTGCGCACGGGTGATCCGGCACTAGGCTCTCCTCCTCCCCAAGCCTGCCTTCATGCTCACACTGCCTTGGCTCCGCAGGGGGTTCTCGGGTCACAGAGACTCCTGATCCTAATGGGAGCGCAGCTTCCCGCTCCTCAGCCCTTTTGCCAGCCTACTGAGTAAACATCACCGAAGCCAGAACCCAGCTCCTGCACCTTTACCCCAGCAGGCGAGCCTGGGGGCGCCCCAAACCCCACCCCAGTGCTGGGGGGGGGGCGCAGGACCTCCAGGGACTTCTCTGGGGGGCTGCTGCATAGGTGGCTGCATTTCTCTCGCTCTAGTCCCCTCCTCCCATCCTCTTTGTATCCCAGTTTGGGGTGGGGAGATCAAAGGGGTTGGGAGCATGCAGGTGGATTCAGTGCATCTGTTGGTGCCTCCTGTTATAAATAGTGTGTAACAGATCTCGATCTCTCTCGTATACACACACCTAGATAATGTGTACAGTACTCTGATTTCTCTTGTTAGCTGCTTCACAATCTGCCGCTGCTTTGGGGAGATTGGAAAACCAAATCCTCTTTTGTTCCTTGGCTTTTGAAAGCCTATTCCCCAATGAACAATGCAAATTGGCAGGATTTTGATTAATGATTGTATGCTCCTTTCCAAAAAGGTGTTTAACACAAAAAAAGCCTTTTATGTTAAACTATTCCGTGTCGATTGTCTTCAACCTGAAAGCAAGGTGTAGGGGTCGACTTTCCCCAGCTCTCCCTCTGGAGAGGCAATGGTCATAAATGCAAATATAAGTTGAGATTAAAACCTCCTTGATTCTTGTGTCTCTGAAATCTTAATTGGTTTGAGTTTAGTCATTTAGATTTAAAAGGAAGATTGTCTGTTTCCTAATACTTTGGCTAGAAAAAGGATAATTGCTTCAAAAGAAAGAGGCTTAAGGAAAGAAAAAAGAATTAACCTGCTCCAACATTTACAAAAATAATGGAAAAATACATAAAGCTAGTAACAGTAGAGCTTTTTACAAGCTCTAAATAATATTTTGTAATTTCTTATGTAAGTTTTAATAGCATTATAAAAATGTGTAGCAAGAACAAATGGTAAATGTACATTTTTAAATGAAAAATTAGTTCAGGGCTGGGAATGTGACTTAGTGGCAGAGTACTTGCCTAGCATACATGAAGCCCTGGGTTTGCTACCTCAGTCCCACAAAAACGGAAAAAGCCAAAAATGGTGCTCTGGCTCAAGTGGTAGAGTGCCATCCTTGAACAAAAGAAGCTCAGGGACAGTGCCCAGGCCCTGAGTTCAAGCCCCAGGACTTGCAAAAAAAAGACAAGGAATGAAGGAAGGAAGAAGGGTGGGTATAATGTGAAAGCTTGAAATCTGTTTATTCAATCATTTAGTATCTACAGAATACAGAGTATATACCCAACATGGAGAGACCTAATAGAAATACTAAAGAGAAATGTTTATATCAAGCCTGAACTCCTACAAAGAATTTATAGAGAACTTTCAATTTTATCAGGGAAGACACTTATAGACTCAAAGAAACTGGAAGAAAGACATGGAAGATACAGATATAAACACAAAAAACAGCAGGAGGCTGTAAAAGAAGTAGAAACTGTGTGCATGAGGGGACAAAGAGGAGTGAGACCAGATGGAAAAATAATGCAAAACCCATTCACATGACCTTTTAGATTTACTAAAAATTGTAATAATAATTAAAAAATCAGATCAAGCTGAGTGCTAGTGGGTCACACCTGTAATCCTAGCTACTCAAGGGTGAGATCTCAGGATCATGGTTCAAAGACAGCCTCAGTAGGAAACTAACCACCAGAAAACCAGAAGTGGAGCTGTGGCTCAAAGTGGTAGAGTGCTAATCTTGAGCACAAAAGCCCAAGGACAATGAACATGCCCTGAACTCAAGTGCCACAACCGACCCCCACCCCAAAAATTTTTTTGTTAAAAACCAGATCATTCCAAAATACCTATATTATTCTTTTAGTTATAAGGTAGTTCTCTGTTATCTCCTTTAGTTAGCATACTACTTAAGAAACCTGTGTGAGGGGCTGGGAAGGTGGCGCAGTGGTAGAGCGCTTGCCTTGCATGCCTGAGGCCCTAGGTTTGATTCCTCAGCACCACATAAGCAAAAAGAAAAAATGCCGGGGGGAGGGGGGTATAATTGGGTGGGGGGAGGGGGGTAAAATTGGGTGGGGGGAGGGGGGAGGCGGGGAAGGGAAGTGAAGGGTAAACAAAGGAGGAGGCTGCAATGCTTGGTAAGAAATGTATCCATTATCCTGCCCATGTAATTGTAGCCCCTTTGTACAGTATGTTCTCAAATAAAATAAAATACAATTTAAAAAAAAAAAAAAAAAAAGAAAAAAAAAAGAAAAAATGCCGAAAGTGGCGCTGTGGCTCAAGTGGTAGAGTGCTAGCCTTGAGCTGAAGAGCTGAGGGACAGTGCCCAAGCCCAGAGTTCAGGCCCCATGACCGGACCCCCCACTAAAAAAAATCCAAATAATATTATTAAACATATACATTCCATGTTCTATGCTAAGTGGCTTCACCTCTGTTCTTTTTCAACAATACAAATATATTTATCACTCGTTCCAATAATACATGATAATTTTAAAATTGAGTGCAATTACAGAACAGTAAGTCTCTCAAAGCACCCAAAATAGGTAAAGAACTCTTAAACTAAAAAAAAAAAAAAAAGAACTCTTAAACTTCAACAATAAAAAGAAAGCAAACCAATTCTAAAAGTTGGCTAAAGGCTTTAAAACACATCAAAGAGGATAAGGCAAACAAGCATATGATAAAATGTTCCACATCATATTTCATAAAAGAATTGCAGGGGCTAGGAAAGTGGCTCAGTGGTAAAGCGCTTGCCTTGCATGCCTGAGGCCCTGGGTTCGATTCTTCAGCACCACATAAGCAAAAAGCCAGAAGTGGCGCTGTGGCTCAAGTGGTAGAGCAGTAGCCTTGAGCTAAAGAGCTGAGGGGCAGCGCACAGGCTCAGAGTACAAACCCCACGACCGGGCTCCCCCCAAAAAAATTGTGGATAAAAGAATCGCAGATTAAAAAGAGCCAGGTGCAGATGGCTCATACCTATAGTCTTAGGTACCCAGAAAGAAAACATTAAAGGATCATGGTTCAAAGCCAGCCTAGGCCTAAAAGCCTGTGAGACTCATTTCCAATTAACCAAAACTCCGGGCTAGCCCTATGCCTCAGTTCAAACCCCAAGATTGGCACGAGCGTATACACACACACATACAGCACAGCACAGCACACTTATCAGAATGGCCAAAATCCAGAACATGGACAACAGTAATTGCTAGTGAGAATCTGGAAGAACAGAAATATTAACTTCTGGGCTCTACTTAACATTCCACTTTGGAAACCAGTCTACCAGACTAAATACTCTTTTTTTTCTTGGGGGGGGGGGGACAACTAGTTTTGGAGTTTGAACTCAGGGCCTGAGCTGTCCCTGAGCTTTTATGCTTAATGCTTGCACTCTAACATCTAAGACACAGATCCACTTCCAGCTTTTGTGGTGATTTATTAGCAATAAGAGTCTCACAATGGGGCTGAGAAGGTGGCTCAGTGGTAAAGTGCTTGCCTTGCATGCATGAGGCCCTGGGTTCGATTCCTCAGCACCACATAGCAGGAAAAGCTGGAAGTGGCACTGTGGCTCAAGTGGTAGAGCACTAGCCTTGAGCTGAAGAGCTGAGGGACAGTGCCCAAGCCCAGAGTTCAGGCCCCACAACTGGCAAAAAAAAAAAAGAAAAGAAAAGAAAAAATAAGAGTCTCACAATGGACAAGTCGTTATGTTGAAAACGAACTTTTGGTCGTGGGGGAGGGTTGGGTGAGAGGGTCGGGGGAGGATAGGAAGGGATGAGAAGGGGAAACAAAGGAGGCTACAATGCTTGATAAGAAATGTACTCATTATCTTGCCCATGTAATTGTAACCCCTCTCTACAGTATTTTCACACACAAAAAAAAAGAGTCTCACAGACTTTCCTGCTTGGGCTGACTGCAAACCACAATCCTCAGATCTCAGCCTCCTGAGTAGCCAAGATTACCAGTGTGAGCACCAGTGCCCAGTCAAATGTATTGTTATACAATCCAGCAATCATGTTAGATGGACTGCTAAGTTCCAGTTAGAGCAACAAGGAGATCAAGTAGAATAAGTAGAGCTTACCTGGTTCTTATCAAGAATTGACCAACAAATATTCTGAAATGACAAAACTCATTAGATGTGATGAGAATTTTAGCATAGATATGCCCAGTATTTTAGAACCATTTAGTCAGTAGTAGAATACACAACACAAAACAAAAAAGGCAAAACTTAAAACCTAAAATTTCGACAACATTTAGACATCTTTGCTAACAAAGCATATCAGATGGTTGGGCCTCCATTACTAGGGCCTGTGAAAAGAGCAACTTGTTAGCAAGGCACCTTAGAATAGATGCAGTAGTAAACTTAGTGGAAGGTTAAGGGTCAGATGGGGTCAAACCCTTAACCCACCACGTGGCCAAGATGGCGAATTCAAGATGGCGAATTTCTGAAAGAATGCAAAGAAACCCTGAACAAATAGATCAAGCCTACATTGGCTAGCCTTTGAGAGGGAACCTAGAGGGGGGTCCCTGGGACCCAGCCTGCGTCGCACTCTTCAAGGCACAAGCCAAAAAGTTGTAGAAAAAAGGGTAGAAAGTTGGACATGAATGGCAGAGAGAGAGCAAAGACAGCCTGAAATTAAACTTCTGACCATTGACCATTGCAGTAGCAAAAACTGTGTAAAATTAGGCTCTCTGGCTTTCCAGGGAGCACAGGAGGCATTTCAAAGGGGTTTCACGGCTCAGGCGTGATTCGTAGCACCCCATTAAATGAGTAGAGTCAGTCTGGTGAGTGAAGGAGAGAGCTGACCAGGCAGAAGTGGCATCCCGACTTCCCCCAGAGCCCTTTAGAGAGAAATGGCCAAGCCCCCAAAGCCAAGCGTCCTCGGCTTCAGAAGTGACCGGCCTTTCAGCTAAAGGCTGTAGGAGCTCTCTGGCGTGGCGCCACGTCTGGACAGAGACTGAGTAACAGAGAGCCGTAGAGTAGTTTCACTCACCAGAGTAGAGAAGTGGTGTGGACGTGGATGTGAAGGCAGCAATGGTATCGATGCGTTGATTCCGCCGCAGACAGACTGGTTCGCAAAAGGCCGTCAGAACTGCGGGTATTCCTCAGAGCAAAAAGGAAAGAACAAAAAAAGAAAAAAGAGGAAAAAAAAAACACAGAAATCCCAGCTTTCATGACTTTAAGCCTTTATCCGAGTCACGGCACCATTTATGTTAGGTTTTTAAAAAGAGGTAACCGAGTAAGAACTGCACCAGCACTCACGTGGTATTCAGGTAAGGGGTAGGTTTATTCAGTAGCCCTGCTGGGACCAGGCAAGGTTGGCACTACACGTGGCTGGCAAAAGAAAGAGCTAGAAAAGAGCAGAGAGAGCAAGAAAAGAACAGAGAGAGCTAGAAACGAACAGAGAGAGAGCTAGAACAGAACAGAGAGAGCTAGAATAAAACAGAGAGAGAACTAGAATAGAACAGAGTGAGCTAGAACAGAGAGAGAGCAGAGAGAGCTAGAAAAGAAGAGCAAGAGAGAGGTAAGAACAGAGAGAGAGCTAGAATAGAATAGAACAGAGAGAGAGGAGAGAGCTAGAAATGAACCAAGAGAGAAAAAGGAGTTTGGGCCTGGGCTAGCCCTTATCTAGGGTATGGGTGGGGAAAGGTGTGGCCACATCAAATTCAGATGTGACCTCAGCGGATGCAGATGTGACGTCTTCCAGGTGTCCCAGTTGCCTAGGTAACGCAGGTACTGGGTGGAGACTTTGCTGCGAGGAGGGTGGAGTCTGCTCGCCATCCAGGAGCGGACCTTACAAGAACTTGCATAGATTTGCTGAGTTTTTTCTTTTTTTAGTAACACTTATGGCTTAAGAGAGAAAGCAGATAATAACCCAATTCTATCTCTTCCATCTTTTGAGCTGTAGAGTGAGAAAGACTCCCACATGAGGCACTGTGAAGGTGGCTCAATGGTAGAGTGCTTGCCTTGCATGCATGAGGCCCTGGGTTCGATTCTTCAGCACCACATAAGCAGAAAAAGCTGGAAGTGGGACTGAGGCTCAAGTGGTAGAGCCCTGGTCTACAGCTGAAGAGCTGGGGGACAGCGCCCAGGCCCAGAGTTCAGGCCACACAACCAACAACAACAACAAAAATAAGATTCCTACATGAACAGAGTAAATATAGTATTGATAAGAAACACAGAATAAACCAGGGGCTGGTTGCTCACACCTGTAATCCTAGCTATTCAGCAGGCTGAGATCTGAGGATCACTGTTAAAAGCTAGCCTTGGCAGGAAAGTCCATGAGACTCTTTTTTTTTTAACTTTCTTTTTATTTTTGGGTCCGGTCGTGGGCCTGAACCCTGGGCCTGGGCACTGCCCTCAGCTCTTTAGCTCAAGGCTAGCTCTCTACCACTTGAGCCACAGCGCCACTTCCGGCTTTTTACTTTTTGCTTATGTGGTGCTGAGGAATGAACCCAGAGCCTCATGCATGCAAGGCAAGCGCTCTACCACTGAGCCATCTTCCCAGCCCTCCATGAGACTCTTCTCTCCACTAGAAAACTGGAAGTGGTGTTGTGGCTCAAGCGGTAGAGTGCTCACCTTGAGCTGAAATGTGCAGGGACAGAGCTCAAGCCCAGAGATCAAACTCCATGACTGACCAAAAAACCCCACCAAACTAACAAAAACAAAAAACTCAGAATAGTAAAGTATTTCTCCTTCCTTCTAAACAAATACATCTTCTTAGCCATTCTCATTACTCATCTCTAGAACTTGTCATTCACTAATACATCATCTTCACACGGATGAAGTACTACTAGTTAGTGAAATTTGATTTTTATAAAAGTTTGTTATTATTATTATTATTATTATTATTATTATTATTATTATTATTATTATTATTATTATTATCTGTCAGTCATGGGGCTTGAACTCTGGGTTTGGGCCCTGTCCCTGCACTCTTGGGCTCAAGAAGAGCACTCTACCACTTGAGCCACAGCACCACTAATGGTTTTCTAGTGCTTTATTGGAGGTAAGAGTCTCACGGACTTTCCTGTCTGGGCTGGCTTTGAACCATAATCCTCAGATCTCAGCCTTCTGAGTAGCTAGGATTATATGCGTGAGCCACGGGCCACCAGCTAAGTTTGTTGTTATTATAAAGGTAATGTGCAGAGGGGCTGGCAAGGTGGTTCAGTGGTAGAGCTTGCTTTGCATTCATGAGGCCCTGGGTTTGATTCCTCAGCACCACATAAACAGAAAAAACTGGAAGTGGCTCAAATCATAAAGTGCTAGCCTTGAGCTGAAGAACTTAGGAACAGGAGGCAGGCCCAGAATTCAAACCCTACAACAATTTCCCCCACCCCTTGCTCAAAGCTGGTGCTCTACCATTTGAGGAATGCCTCTAATCCAGCATTTTGCTGCTTAACGGGAGATGGAGTCTTTAGGTTTTTTTCTGAATGGATTGGGTTAAAATGTTGAGCAACCTTTGTCCAATGAAGCTTGATTCAAAAAAATTTTTTTGAGTTTTAGTAAGGATTTTAGATTAACACGGGGAAAAAACAGAAAAAGAAACATTTCCTGCTCTCTATGCAGGACATGGGAATTAAAGCCTAGTTTGATTCTTGAAATGCAAATAGAAAATTTCTGAAAACTATTAAATATTTCTACATATACTGGTTAAAATCAAGGATAAATGTCTAAGTGTTTATTTCAAATTGAATTCAATATCTAATGATACATTTTCAAAGCATATTATATCATATAGTTTTTGGGTTTTTTTTGCCGGTTATGGGGCTTGAATTCTGGGCCTGGGCGCTGTCCCCCAGCTCTTCAGCTCAAGGCTAGTGCTCTACCACTTGAGCCACAGTCCCCCTTCAAGCTTTTTCTGTTTATGTGGTGCTAAGGAATCAAACCCAGGGCTTATGCATGCAAGGCAAGCACTCTACCACTGGGCCACTTTCCCAGCCCCATATAGTATTTTTTAGTTAACCTTAATTTTAGTTTATCTCATGAAAGTTAAAAGTTCTACCATATGATTAGAGAAAACAAAATATACACTGTCGCGGACCGGGTTCTGTCGGGACGACAGAGGATACCTAGGGGAGGAACCTGGAATAGGATGGGGAGATGGCAAACAGACAACTCACACACATTAGGAGTGGATGCTGAGTGCTGAGTGCTGAGTGCTGAGTGCGATTTAATGCAGAGGATAACAAACTTTTATAACAGAATTCTTCATAAGAAAAGGGGCAAAAGGTTATACAATCTTGCTGCAAGGCTTCGTTCTTGGATGGTCACCAGCTGGTCGCCTGAAAGGGCAAAAGTTTACACAATCTTGCTGCAGGGCTTCATTCTTAGGTGGTCACCTGAAAGGCACTTGTTTCCGGCTTATCTCTAAGAAATATAATGGGTTTCGACGTTTGTCACCATCTCACCATTACCTTATTTCTATAGAGGCCTTAATTATAAGGTTACGGAGGCCTAGATCTAGCAAGTCTCTTAGTAAATGAGAGTGCCAGGAAGTTCTTTCTCCTAAGTAGTTATCTCAGCAATTGCCATACATTCTTTCTGTTCTAGCCGCGCCTACAACTTTTTGTAAATTTCTTACAATTCCTTCTGCTGGAGTGACTTTGTGAAACCTCCAATACTTTTATATTTACTTATAACTTGTCTACTAGCCTCCATAAGAGGGGTTTCAGGGTAGCACTTAACTCTGGTGAGTTAGTCATATTTTTAAGACACTCATCAGATATTGGAGTCATCAACACTCTTAAGAAAGAGCTTTGAATAAGGGAACGTTGACAATGAGTAAGTACAATGAACAGCAGAAACAGTAAAAGATTGATAGGCACTCTTATGAGGAGAAGAAAGACAGAAACACATCTTTTCCCAGGGGTTTTTCCAGCCTTTTCCCAGGAGTAGGCCTCTTAGAAGCCCTATTCTCCGAGGTAGACTTCGGTGAAGTCCCAAAACTTGGAGATAGGTTTCTGTAAAGCCCCATTCTCTGAGGTAGACTTCGGTGAAGTCCCAAAACTCAGAGATAGGTCTCGAGGCCCCTATCATGGTCTGATAGATGGTTTCCCATGCTTAAGCAGACTCTACTGGGGTCGGCGTGGCATTTGCCCCCTTTTTTTTTTTTTAATTTTAATTTTCACCAGTCCTGACTCCGTGTATCAATTTTATACCAGCTGTACTTGTAAGCTCCAATTTTAAGACATACTCATACCATTTGCGACATACTTAAACTTTCTGAGGTTTGTCTTAAAGACAATCCTTACTTTTCAAATTTCCCCAATTCTCTTTCCAAGGCTTTCTTTACTTCCTTCTTTCTTTACAATTCCTTTCCCAAGGCTTTCATTACCACCCTCTTTCTTTACAATCTCTTGACCATCTTTGTGGCTGTAGTTTAAAACTGCCCAATTTTCCTTTGGCTTGCGGAACCTTTATCTTAGAACAGCCTTAAGGCACCACCGTGATGCAGAAGCTTGCTAGATTTTAAGGCTAAGAGTATTACCTCTATTGATAACACACTCAGGTTATTACCATATCAGAGTCAAACTAGGCTGTGACCATAGAGTGGATTTCCAGTTACTATGCACTGAAGTGCCTAAGACAAGCAAGCCAGTGATATCCTTGTCCCCAATATCCACTGTGGGAAGAGAGGGTTTCTGGATATCACCCAAAAGAATGTCCCACAAGATCTTAGATTTAGCAGCTTTCAACCAGGAAGCCGACTCAGGTGATGGAATCAAGCAGGAGTTCCTCCAGGTGACTGTCAGGCCGTCGTTGAACTTTACCCATTAAGGTGTACAGCAGTAGCAGCAGCAGCAACAGGGTCTCTCGTGCTGGGCTGCAAATTCCTACACAGACTGGTTAAGGATGCAAGTAATACATAGGCTTGGCAGGCCGTGACTCCGTTGGTTTCTAAGAACATTTAGACAATAGCCCAGGACAATTTACCAAAATAACTTTTTTTTACTAACCAGATTTTTTTTTTTTTATAAATAGACACAGAAGGCTTAGTCTTGTAACCATCTTTGACAGATGCAGTCTCCACACTTGCACACCTACAGCTGTTAACACTATTCTTTATGCCTTTTTCTAAAAAAAATTATTTTATCTATTTTGCCTCATTTTTTCAAAACTGACTCTGGACTCTTGATCTTAAAAGGGGGTTGATGGGCGAAGGTCCATCTTCTGTAACTTCTTCAAGCTGACTTTAGGGGCGTTGATCTTAGCTAGCCAGGAGCCTATAACCTTAGCCTATTTTACAAAGAGGCTATCAGGGTAAGATGTCATTAAGAACAATATTTAACTTTTGACAACTGCACAGACCTTTTCTCCGGCTACAGTAGTGTAGCTTGTTTAGCACTCTGGTTTGTAAAAAGCATCTTTTTAGATGGCTTAGGAATGTGATCTCTAATGATCCCAAATAATGCCTAAGACAGATATCAATAGAAACACTCTCTCAGGTTTACAAACTTTTTCCTGGGCAGATGAATTTCATGTAACTAGTGTCAGCTCAATAGTTACTGCCAATTAGAGCTTTTGGCACATAAAGGGATTAAGATTTAACCTATCTCCCACATTTTATAACATTAGCTTTTTACTATCACAGAGGACTGGCAAGTTCCTGTCCCTTACAAGGTAGTCATGAACATTAGGCATGCTTATAAACTCTTCCCATGACCTCCCGGCTCTGACCAGTTTTGAAGGGCCATGCACAAATGACTCTAGGATCTGACATTTTTGCCATCCAAGCAGTGGCTTACTGCCTCTGGATGCTCCTCCATTGTTTTTGTCCCAGGAGTGTCTTCTCCACATTGGGATAAATGCCTCATTGGCATTTCCCTTTAGCTGGTTGCTGGATTTGAACTCGGGGCCTGAGCACTATCCCTCAGCTCTACAGCTCAAGGCTAGCTCTCTGCCACTGTGAGTCTCCAGCTTGGGGCTTGAGTACTGTCCCCTGACTCTTTGGTCCAGGGCTAGTACTCTGCTGCTGGCTGAATAGAGGTGACAGTCTCACAGGAACCTTTTTGTGCCCGGGCTGGCTTTGAACCAGATTGCAGATCAAGGAGTCTTACAGAAGGCCATTTTACTCCAATTAAAAGCAACAAGGTGGTCAACATAGAAGTAGCTTTTAAGCATGCTCTTACCTGAAACTTATTAAGAGTCAAAGTTACATCTGACAACTTGTAAGAATCCTCTGTGCTTTGCTTTGGGCTTGCTGGAAACTTAAAAAACCTAGAAGAGCAAACTAGAATAGCAATTATTTTGATAATCCTAATTTTTTCTTTTTTCTTTTTTCTTTTTTTTTTTTTTTTTGCACATTGAGGCCAATGTCAAGAATGATTTTACATTTAAACTTTATATCCAAAAATCCATTCCCTATTTTTTTAAACCTCTTATTAATCACCTTTAACATTTTATACTTTAGTTTTCATTGCATTTTGAAAAGATCCCTTGAAATCTTGAGGCCAAGTGTCACTCATTGTCTCTTAGCTGCTTGTTTTAAAACAGACACACATTAAGATTTTTAAACTCAAATGACAATTTTCCTTAATGCAAGAATTACAGTCACCTTTACTATACCACAAAGCTAGATTTAACATCTTTATAACTTTTAAAAACATCCTAATTGTAGAACATAATTGAAAGTAAGCCACATTATACAAATAACTTTTTACCCTCTTTTTAAGGCCTTCCTAATTTTAATGTTAACACATCCAAGGGAAAGTTTTAGCAATACTAATCAGATCATCACATCATTCATTTTAACCATCATGTTTTCAGTGCCTATCTGCAGGGAAAAGAGACAGAACAACGATGGGCCACTTGGCCCCTCCTATGGAATAGGCAGGCACACACCCAATCTGACTCTTTAGGGTTAGATGAACTGCGTTTGTGCCAGTTTGCCTCATCATGTTTGGACTCCTCCCAGGGCCTGTCCCACTGCATGACCAGCTGAACTGCATTTCTACTTGTTCACCCTTCACCCCTAAAGATAGGTCTTCTGTTGGTTTCTAAGTTTTTCCCAGTCTCTTCTCTTGGTTCTCAAATGAAATACAGTTTTAGATAGACAGAACAGGTAACATCTTTGACAGTGTTAAACTAACCTTTACATTTAAATTTCTAATATTTATCCCCAAATTTTAGCCAAGGGAATTAGACCCCAAACAGCCAATGCATTTTTGTTAAGCCAGATAACTTGATTACAGTATAAACAGACTTATGCATTTTAAAATATTAGTTTTTAAAATACCAGATTTTCTAATTTGCAAGTTAAAGAACCTTTTAAAAAGCCATTTAAAACAATGTGAAGATTTTTAAAAAATTTTTGGTAATGTCCAAACCTCATAACCTTTTGAATTTTTAAATTTAAACTCACCCAATTGTTACAGCATGCTGACAATTTTTTATCTTTGAACACGTTCACAGACACACACAAAACACACAGATCTTAAAGCGCGCAAAAATCAAAATCAGTTGTACGTACACCTTTTAAAGTTTTTAAACAAAAATTTAAGACAGTATTTCTTTTAAACTAGGTACCTTTGTTGGGCTTCATTTTCCCAGAGCTTGCTTGTTAGCAAGGCAATTCACTAATTAATCTTTTGAATCTCTGTGCTGTTCTCATTCGGCAAGCTGAATCCAGAGTCTGCTGAGTGAGCCTGCCACACTCACCCAAAACTTTCCTACCTCAGAAAACATAAAACGAACACACACACTAAACAAGACAAACAAGTGGCCACAAAGACAAAATCAGGTCTCAGTGAATGGGGTGACATCTCACCACTTACCAGGGGACTCGAACCCCCTCTACTTATTCTAGAGAATTTTTCTTTTTAGATTCTTCTGAGATTTTCAATTATACTCAAATTATACCCCCTCTCTTTTACCTCTTTGAAATGACTGAGCAGGAGGTTGAGAGGAGTAAGCTTGCTTTGTCCTTGCCCCATCTCTGCGACAAGGAGTGTCCAAATTAATAAAACCGAGATAAGAAAGAAAAAGAAGTTAAAATTACACACACACACACACACACACACACACACACACACACACACACTGCTGCATACGGGGGTTGGTAATGTACGCGCACTTGGTCACGCTTTCTCTGGGGAGGTGGGCGATCTGCTCCGGGCACTCCTGGAATTCTAAAAGGGTGGAAGGGGCAATTAAGTGGGAAATGTGCACTCTACCTCTGGTCTAGGGGATCAGTAAGCCCCTCATCCACCAGCCCCCGGGCTGCATGCCTAAGATTCAAATTAGAGTTAACAGAAGACATATACGCACACTCAAGACAGACAGCAAGCGCGTCAGACTGCTGGTCAGACAGTCTGTCCAGAAGGGCTTCCAACCAGAGAGAATCGGCCAATCGGGGGGACTCGAACCCCCTCTACCCGATCTCGAGGACAGCCCCACCCAGGGGTCCAGGGGACGTCTCCCACTGGCCCCACTGGCAGTCTTATAGCGCGTCCGCCAAGACTCTCCGCCAGCCCCAAGACCACACCTGCAGGCTTTCACCATTCCTGAAATATGAAAATTGTATCAAATGATCTAACTGTTTCTTATTCTCTTGGGGAGGGGCTGGTTGCCCCTCTGTCCGTTTTTTGTTTCCTCTTGAAGAGGAGTTCCCTCTTTATGGAGCTTAGATTTACATTCACTTTTCAGTGGTTCCCTTTTTCCGTTTTTTGTTTCCTCTCGAAGGAGGAGTTCCGTCTTTATGGAACTTAGATTTACATTCACTTTTCCAATGGTTCCCTTTTTCCGTTTTTTGTTTCCTCTCGAAGGAGGAGTTCCGTCTTTATGGAACTTAGAGTTACATTCACTTTTTCAATGGTTTCCTTTTTCCTGCGGGAACCAAGGATTAGTTTGTTCTCCCACTGCTGCTGTGGAGTATATGTTTTAAAATAGAGACAAACTGTCCTTATTCTTAGAAGATGAACTCCCCATGATTTACTCGTTATCTTTCTCAGTCACAAGTGAGGGGCCTGCAGCACCCCAACGAGCTTCTGACTACTATTCCAGGTGAAAAGAAATGAGAGAGAGAGAGAGAGAGATGCTTACCTCCCAAGGTTCCTTGACTGAAGAAACTGCTTCGTGCCCCGCTTCGAGCCCCGCGTTGGGCGCCACCTGCCGCGGACCGGGTTCTGTCGGGACGACGGAGGATACCTAGGGGAGGAACCTGGAATAGGATGGGGAGATGGCAAACAGACAACTCACACACATTAGGAGTGGATGCTGAGTGCTGAGTGCTGAGTGCTGAGTGCGATTTAATGCAGAGGATAACAAACTTTTATAACAGAAGTCTTCATAAGAAAAGGGGCAAAAGTTTACACAATCTTGCTGCAGGGCTTCATTCTTAGGTGGTCACCAGCTGGTCACCTGAAAGGCACTTGTTTCCGGCTTATCTCTAAGAAATATAATGGGTTTCGACGTTTGTCACCATCTCACCATTACCTTATTTCTATAGAGGCCTTAATTATAAGGTTACGGAGGCCTAGATCTAGCAAGTCTCTTAGTAAATGAGAGTGCCAGGAAGTTCTTTCTCCTAAGTAGTTATCTCAGCAATTGCCATACATTCTTTCTGTTCTAGCCGCGCCTACAACTTTTTGTAAATTTCTTACAATTCCTTCTGCTGGAGTGACTTTGTGAAACCTCCAATACTTTTATATTTACTTATAACTTGTCTACTAGCCTCCATAAGAGGGGTTTCAGGGTAGCACTTAACTCTGGTGAGTTAGTCATATTTTTAAGACACTCATCAGATATTGGAGTCATCAACACTCTTAAGAAAGAGCTTTGAATAAGGGAACGTTGACAATGAGTAAGTACAATGAACAGCAGAAACAGTAAAAGATTGATAGGCACTCTTATGAGGAGAAGAAAGACAGAAACACATCTTTTCCCAGGGGTTTTTCCAGCCTTTTCCCAGGAGTAGGCCTCTTAGAAGCCCTATTCTCCGAGGTAGACTTCGGTGAAATCCCAAAACTTGGAGATAGGTTTCTGTAAAGCCCCATTCTCTGAGGTAGACTTCGGTGAAGTCCCAAAACTCAGAGATAGGTCTCGAGGCCCCTATCATGGTCTGATAGATGGTTTCCCATGCTTAAGCAGACTCTACTGGGGTCGGCGTGGCAATACACTAACCACCTTGCTGTGTAGTATTTAACAGATATATTTTTCTTTTTAATTAACTACAAGTGTTTTGAAGCTGGACCTCTATGGATTACAGCTGTAATCCTAGCTAGGTAGGAGACTGAGATCAAGAGGATTGAAATTCAAAGCCAGCTTCATTAGAAAAGTCCATGAGACTTCATGTCTAAAATAACCAGCTAAAAACATGTGCTGGACATATGGTTCAAGTAATAGAGCTCAGCCAAGCCAACCAAGCAAGTACAAGGTCCTCAATTCAAACACACAATACAGCTGGGAAGGTGGCTCAGTATAAAGTGCTTGCCTTGCATGCTTGAGGCCCTGGGTTTGATTCCTCAGCACCCATAAGCAAAAAAAAAAAGCCAGAAGTGGCGCTGTGGCTCAAGTGGTAGAGCACTAGCCTTGAGCTGAAGAGCTGAGGGACAGCGCCCAGGCTCAGAGTTCAGGCCCACGATAGGACCAAAAAAAACAAAAAACAAAAAACAACCCCCCCACACACACAATACAAAGAAATATATATAAAGATGGAAAAAAAGTGAGTGAGAACATACAAGAAAGAACATTAGCTGGGCACCAGTGGCTCACACCTGTAATGCTAGCTACTCAGGAGGCTGAGATCTGAGCATCACGGTTCAAAGCCATCCTGGGCAGGAAACTCCATGAGACTCTTATCTACAATAAACCACTAGAAAACTGGAAGTGGTGCTGTGGCTCAAGTGGTAGAGTGCTCACCTTGAGTTGAAGAGAGCAGAGACAGCATCCAAGTCCAGAGTTCAAGCCCCACAACTGACCAAAAAAAAAAAAAATAGGTGCCATTGGGACAGTAGCATGTAGTCTAGGCAGCACTCATTGGAGATATCACAGGTCACCCATCAATCTCTGTCCTTGCATAGCTTCTTTTCTAATTGGCTGAGCATTCAGACTCATTAAGACTTCTCTTATCCCATGAATCTGAAGACAATATTCTTCAGCCCATTGGCAGACCAGCTTAGAAAGCATATCTAGTCACTGTCTCACAAGCTTGCTTTTCATTTATTTTAAATAAGTTTTTATTGTGAAAATACTGTACAGAGGGGTTACAATCACATGAGCAAGGTAATGAGTACATTTTTTTTTGTCGGTCCAGGGGCTTGAATTCGGGGCTTGGGCGCTGTCCTTGTACTCTTCAGCTCAAGGCAAGCTCTCTACGGCTTGAGCCACAGCGCCACTTCTGATTTTCTAGTGGTTTATTGGAGATAAGAGTCTCACGAACTTTCCTTCTCCAGCTGGCTTTGAACGTCAACCCTCAGATCTCAGCCTGCTGAGTAGCTAGATTAAAGGACTGAGTCATCGGTGCCAGGCATGAGTACATTTCTTATCAAGCATTGTTGGCTCCTCCTTTGTCTTTTCCCCTGCCATCCTTTCTGTCCCATCTCCACAACAACATCCCTCCCTGTCCCCATATTTTTTATTTTTTATTTTTGTTTTTAACATACTGGTCAAAGCTCTCATTGTTTTTTTGGGGGGGGGCGGGGGAGTAACTGGTCCTGGGGCCTAAATTTAGGGCCTGGGCATCCCTTTACTATTTTTGTTCAAGGCTAGTGCTGTACCACTTTAGCCACAGCTCCACTTCCTACATGTCACTGGTTAATTGGAGATAAAGAGTCTCACAGGATTTCCTGCTCTGGGTACCTTCCAATGGAGATTTCCAACACTCAGTCTGCTGAGAAGCTAGCATTATAGGCACCCAGGTTCTGATTGCTTTTTGATATTCACGGTGGAAAACTTACACTGACTTTATCACGCCTCTGACTGAATTGGATCTTTGATTACTATTCTTATAAAAGTTTATTGCTATAATTATTATTATAAAGGTAAGGTACAGAGGAAGTACAGTTACATTAAGTTAGGAAAAGAGTACTTTTTTTTGTCCATTGTGGGGCTTGAACTCTGGGGTTCCGTGTTGTCAGCTCTTCAGCTCAAGGCTTGCACTCTACCACTTAAGCCACAGTGCCACTTCCAATTTTTTCTGCTTATGCGGTGCTGAGAAATTGAACCCAGGGCCTCATACATGCGAGGCAAGCACTCTACGATTGAACCACCTTCCCAGCCCCCAAGAGTATATTTCTTTTGGACAATGTCACCTCTTCCCTTTCTCTGTTTTTCCATCCTGTCCTCACCCACAGGTTATATAGTTCACTTTTTAACATAGTGAATACCACTGTTGCATTTGTTCACTAATGTTCTTTATTTTCGTTATATTTCCCTATATTTTTGTTAATTCTCACTATGTTTACATCAGATTTAAAACATCACATGAAATGTCTATAAGTATTATAATATATATAATAATTATATATTATATATAAAGAATATATATATAATTATAAAACCACAAAGTGTAAGATATGTTAGTACTATTGTGTATTAAGATGAATAATTATATTAAAATATAAAGGAAGGGATTGTCATTGTTAATTTTTGGGGAGAACAGGACTGGGGTTTGAATTCAGTGCATGTACTAGGTCAGTGTTCTACCACTGGAGCCAATACAATGCAAAAGATTTTCATTAAAATGAATGTATTTGTCCTAAAAAAAATCAGTGCTTTTAAAGGGTTAACTTCTTAGTACATGAAAAGTTCATAAAGTAAAGATAAAATATCCTCATGCATGTGTCTTTGTTCCTAAGAATTAAACCCAGAGCTCTATCACTGAGCTATATTCTTAACCCTCTCTATTCTATTTTATTTTTTTTGGTCGGTCGTGGGGCTTGAACTCTGGGCCTGGGCACTGTCCCTCAGCTCTTCAGCACAAGGCTAGAGCTCTACCACTTGCAGTGCCACTTCCAATTTTCTGGTGGTTTATTTGAGGTAAGAGTTTCACGGACTTGCCAGCCTGGGCTGGCTTTGGACCATGATCCTCAGATCTCAGCCTCCTGAGTAGCTAGGATTACAGGCATGAGTCCGGGCAACCCTCTATATTGTTTAATACAGGGTCACATTGATTTGCCTAGGCTGGCTTCCAATTCCTGATCCTTCTACCTTCACCTCTATGATAGCTGGGATTATAGGCAAGCACTCTGACCCTCTATGCCTTATCTTTCCATCAAGGTTTATCACTTGCTTCTTCTCATCCATTTAAATATTTGTTAGAAAAATTGATTATCTGCCAAGTATAGGCAAAGCATAAGATGATGTCTACTTCTAAGTAGTTTACAACTACCAAGAAAGATTGTAAGTATGCACCACTGGAAGATGAAGCAGAGCCTTTCCAGATGTGATTTTTGGCCTGAGTCATTTCAGAAAGAGTTAGAATGATCAGGTGGTGGAAAACAAGCTAGGGAATGCAGAGGTATACAGGGAAATTATTAGGAAATTTGCAGCATCCTTTACTGATTGCAAGCTCATTGTGCCTGCAGCCATGTAGCCTCTTTACCCTATCTAGAAGCTGTGTAGCATCACCAAAAGGAATGGCTGGGAGGAGGAAGGACTGGAAGGTTGCCTGGGCCTCTAGATTCCACGTAAGACCTTGGACAGGTTGCTTAATTTTTAATGGATCTGTTTTCTCATCTGTATAATGGGATGAATAACATCCAGATTACAGGGGGAAAAGTAGGCTATGTTCCAGCGTAACCACACTAAGGTTTTCCACTCTCTCCAGCTGGTTTGGAAGTCTGCTTTCTCCTATGGGGAAGGAGCACGGCTCTTAGTTAAGAAAAACTCTGGAAGTGGCTGTGATGCACCCAAACTTCCCACAAATCCATTCCCTTCCTTCTCTCCCTCCCCCTGTGCCCCATTCAGATTCAGAACTGCTGCCCCCAGGGATCCTGGCTTCCCCCAAATCCATTCCCTTCCTTCTCCCCCTCCCCCCTCCCCCATTCAGATTCAGAACTGCTGCCCCCAGGGATCCTGGCTTTTGTTCTGTGGAGGCTTAAACTCTGACCTGTTTTTGCCCTGGTTCATTGTTGAAAAGTTATCACCTGCTGTCTGCAGAATATTACAAATTGAAACTGCCAAAATTTATTGGCAGGAAATGCTAAATATCATGCTTTGTTCAATATTTACACATCAATGCTTTTACTCTTTTTTTTTTATTTTCCAGATGATCCCCTCCTCCATCATAATAACCACTCCCTTTTCACTTGTTGGTATTGTCATTTAGTAACAAAAAGTTCTATTTATGTTCTTATATATTCTTTTAATATTGATTACAATTTATCAACTTATCTGTCTATATGTGAATTTTTTGTTTATTTTTGAGACACAGTCTCATTATCTATTACAGGCTGGCCTTCAAAACTATCCTCCTGCCTCAGCCTTCCCATTGCTGTGTAGGAGCTCCCATCCAAGTGATTGTAAGTTCTTACAATCTGTTTTAATATCCTCTGCAACTCGTTTTTCAAGCTTGAATATTCATAAGAACCATCTGGGAACTTGTTAACATGAAGATTATGATTTAGTAAGCCTGGACTTTTAACAAATGCTCAGGTGAAAAGCTAATGTTGTGGGCTATGACCACAGGACCATCCACTGTTGAGAACAAAGGACATGCTGAGAAGCATGATATATATATATATATATATAAATATAATATTTTTATATATTATATATTTATATATAATATATATTTATATATAAATATACACATATATTATATATTTTTATATATTATACATATATTATATTCATACTATATATACTATATAATATATATTATATTTTACATAATATAATATGGAATATAGTATGCATATAATATATAGCATTATATACTATATAGTATCATATATACTATATAATATATACTATATAGTATACATAATATATTATATATAGTATATATCATAAATATTATATAATATATAATATATAAAATATGTGTATGTTTATATATATTGGTATATAATATGTGTATAATATATAATATATATAATATTTATATATATATATATATATATATATATATATATATATATATATATATATAAACCAGATAGACCTGTATTTGCCATTTTTGTATTAGACCTGCTTGAAGAATGCAGCTGCTATTCTACCCGCCCTGGAGCCCTAGACACTCCCGGATCTGGAGCTGAATTTAACACATTCCAGACCCCTACCCGGGCTTGGGATCAGAGATAGGTGCTGTAACCCTGTTTTGGGGGCCTCTCTCTGCACTCGGACATTAGTGCACAGAGGGGTCCGTGCTCGAGCTAGTCAATAAATGACTCATTGCTGCTTGCATTGATCTTTGGTCCCTGGTGGTCTTTTCGGGCTCTCCAGTCTCTGGGTTTTACATTTGGTGCATTGGCCCGGAAGCCCCTTTACAGGCCACCCAGATACCTTGATCATTGAGTCGCTAGAAACGTCTGGTAAGTTTTGAGGCATTGCCGATTTATACTGGTTATAACCAATTTGAGAGTTGCTTGCAAGCTTTGTATTTGTGCCAGCAGGGTCAGTGGAAGACATCCCCTCAACCTCTGAACCCTTTGGTGGGCTGCTCCCCGAGGCCTGGCGCTAGTGTCTGGTCCTTCTCTTTCTGAGAGCCCTTCTGAACAGACTGTCTGAACTCTGGTGGGCTGCTCCCCGAGGCCCAGCGCATAGTGCCCGGTCCTCTCTGTCTGAGAGCCCTTCTGTTTGCATCTGAAAGCCTGCAGGTGTGGTCTTGGGGCTGGCGAATAGCTTTGGCGGACATGCTTTAAGGCTGCTGGCAGAGTCAGTGGGAGACATCCCCCTGAACCCTCTGGTGGACTGCTCCCCGAGGCCTGGCACCTAGTGCCCGGTCCTCTCTGAGAGCCCTTCTGAACAGACTGTTGACCAGCAGTCTGCCATGCTCGCTGTTCATATTAAGTCTTGTTGGTGCTTAGAACTGCTCATTGATGGTGGCAGCCTCGCTGAGTAGTTTTTAAGACCATCCATTGTGTGTCTCTGTGTTGGTATGTTGATTTATGACTGGTTTTTAATTGTCTTAGGAGGTACTTTATGCTTTTGGGACTGGTCTTTGTTGCTACTCTGGGTCTCACCCTGGTGTCTACTGAGCTTTCTGGCCTGCTTATGCAGCCTCTTTTTTGACCTTCTTTATTGCTTGAGTCTATCTGACAAACTTGTTCACTTTGTGCAGCCCATGATTGATCAGGCTCTAGGACTGTCACTTGGGCGGAACTAGGGGGACCTCGCTAGAGCATCAATAGGGATGGATGTCTTTGCATCTAGTGATTTGTGACGCATGCACGAGGGCCCCTCCATCAGAGCGCCTGGAGTGACCACACCTCCGACTCCATTCTTCATCCCATTTCTTTTTCAGACTCGCTGTCGGATACCGGCCCGCAGCTCAGTGCCCTTCCTCCTTATAATTAAGTCTAAATTTTATTCCTTCATTCTGGAAACTGCAAGCGGCGACTTCACCCACCCTCTGGGGGGTGATGACTCCCACCAATCTCCTAAGCGCCCAATCTTTCAACCTTTTGGGATAATTGACCCCCCTCCTAACAGGCCCAGTCGACCCCCCGGAGACGCAGCAATCCAGTGTTTGGTCATCTCCAATCCACGGCGACACCGGTGGTGTCGGTATCTAACCTATTTCTTTTTCCCTTTTTTTTTTTTTTTTTTGGGCGGTCCGGTTGTGGGGCCTGAACTCTGGGTCTGGGCGCTGTCTCTCAGCTCTTCAGTTCAAGGCTAGCACTCTTTTTCCCTCCTAGTCGTTGGTGTATTTGTCTGGCTACTTTTGTTTATAGAGATGGGGCAAGGACAAAGCAAACTTTACTCCTCTCGACCTCCTGCTGGTTCATTTCAAAGGGGTAAAAGAGAGGGGGTATATTCATTTAATGGGGTGCTGCGAGTCACACCTGAGCGGTATAACCTCTTTGAAATGTGTCCTGTGCTCCCTGGAGATCTCAGAAGAATCTAAAAGAAAAATCCTCTGGAATGAGTAGAGGAGGTTTGAATCCCCTGATAAGTGGAGTTGAGATGTCACCCCATTCACTGAGACCTGATTTTGTCTTTGTGGCCACTTGTCTGTGTTGTTTACTTCAGTGTGTTTTCTGTTCTGTTTCCTGGGGTAGGGAAGGTCTGAGTAAAAGTGGCAGGCTCACTCAGCAGACTCTGGATTCAGCTTGCTGAGTGGGAGCATCACAGAGTTCTGGTAGGGATGAGCTGGGGGTCCATTAGTCCAAAACTCAGCCTTTGGTTGTTGTCTTGTCTAGTTCTTTTTTAGAATTGGTACCAGTTTTAAATGTGGATCTTTGGTTTTTGTGTTTATTTGTGTTTGTGTTTTTTATTTGAACATCTCTAGGGGAATAAAAGTTCCAGCCTCTGGCTGGGCTTGGTCACAGGCCTGCTATGCCCACCCTCCCTGTGAGGCATGGAAGGTTGCTGATCTAGTTTGATTCCCTTCAAGCCTCAAGCTACATTTTCTCCTTGTGGAGGCTGCCGTCAGGGAGGGTGTTGAAGGCTGTTTGCCTGGTTTGGACTTTTTCAGCTAGTCCTGACAATGTAACAATTTGTAAAGTGCTCTTGTCTAAAATTGGGTAAAAATCAGGCCAGTTTAGTTTCAGGTGATCCCTCCCACCCCCAACCTTCCTCTGACAGAAGGGATTCAAAAGACTAATTAGTGAATTGTCTTGCTAAACAAGCAAGCTCTGGGAAAATGAAGCCCAACAAAGGTACTTAGTTTAAAAGAAATACTGTCTTAAATTTTTGTTTAAAAACTTTAAATAGTGTATGTACAACTGATTTTGATTTTTGCGTGCTTTAAGATCTGTGTGAGTGTTTTGTGTGTGTTTGTGAACATGTTTAAAGATAAGAATTGTCAGCATGCTGTAACAATTTGTTGAGTTTAAATTTAAAATATAAAAGGTTATGAGGTCTGGACATTACCAAATTTTTAAAGAATCTTCACATTGTTTTAAATGGCTTTTTACAGATTCTTTAACTTGCAAATTAGAAAATCTGGTATTTTTAAAACTAATATTTTAAAATGAATAAGGCCGTTTATACTGTAATCAAGTTATCTGGCTTAACAAAAATGCATTGGCAGTTTGGGATTTAGTTCCCTTGGCTAAAATTTGGGGATAAATATTAGAAATTTAAATGTAAAGGTTAGTTTAACACTGTCAAAGATGTTACCTATTCTGTCTGTCTAAAACTGTGTATTTCATTCGTGAACCAAGAGATAAGAAAAGGGAAAACTTAGAAGACCTATCTTTAGAGGTAAGGAGTGGACAGGCAGAAGTGCAGTTCAACTGGTCATGCATGGTGGGACAGGCCCTGGGAGGAGTCTACACATGGTGAAAGAGGGCAAGCTGGCACAAATGCAGTTCATCTAACCCTAAAGAGTCAGATTGGGTATGTGCCCATTCCATAGGAGGAGCCAAGTGGCCCATCTTTGTTCTGTCCCTTTTCCCTGTAGATAGACACTGAAATATGATGGTTAAAATTAGTGATGTGATGATCTGTAGTATTGTTAAAACTGTCCCTTGGACTTAAAAAGAGAGTTAAAAAGTTTATTTGTATAATGTGACTTGCTTTCAATTATGTTCTACAATTAGGATGTTTTTAAAAGTTATAAAGGTTTTAAGTCTAGCTTCGTGGTATGTGATGGTGACTGTCATGCTTGCATTAAGGAAAAATTGTCATTTGAGTTTAAAAGTTTTAATGTGTAAAAACAAGCAGCCAAGAGACAATGAATGACAACTTGGCCTCAAGATTTTAAGAGATTTTTTAAAAAATGCAAATGAATACTAAAGTATGAAATATTAAAGGTGGTTAATAAGAGACTTTAAAAAATTAGGAATGGATTTTGGGATATAAAGTTTAAATGTAAAATTGTTCTTAACATTGGCCTTAATGTGCACAAAGGAAAAATTAGGATTACCAAAATAATTGCTATTCTAGTTTGCTCTTATAGGTTTTTTTTTTTTTTTTTTTTTTTTTTAACAGTTTCCAGCAAGCCCAGAGCAAAGCACAGAGGATTCTTACAAGTTTGTTAGATGTAACTTTGGCTTTTAATAAGTTTCAGGTAAGAGCATGCTTAAAAGCTACTTCTATGTTGACCACCTTGTTGCTTTTAATTGGAGTAAAATGGCCTTTTGTAAGACTCATTGATCTGAAACTGGTTCGAAGCCAGCCAGGGCAGAAAAAGGTTCCTGTGATACTGTCACCTCTACTCAGCTAGCATAGTGCTAAAAGAGCAAGCAAAGTTACTTTGGGACTCAAAGTGGCAGAGTGCTGGCCTTGAGCTGGAGAGCTAAGGCCCTGAGTTCAAGTCCAGTGACCCGCTGAGGGAAATGCCAATGAGGAATTTATCACAGTGTAAAGAAGACACACCTGGGACAAGAGCAATGGAGGAGCATCCAGGGGCAGTAAGCCACTGCTTGGATGGCAGAAATGTCAGATCCTAGAGTCATTTGTGTGTGGCCCTTCAAAACTGGTCAGAGCCGGGAGGTCATGGAAAGATAGTTTTTAAGCATGCCTAATGACTACCTTGTAAGGGACAAGAACTTGCCAGTCCCCTGTGATAGTAAAGTTAATGTTATAAAATGTGGGGAACAGTTTAAATCTCAACCCCTTTATGTGCCAAAAGCTCTAATTGGCTGTAACTTTTTTTTTTTTTTTTGTCGGTCGTGGGGCTTGAACTATGAGGCCTGGGCGCTGTCTCTCAGCTCTTCAAGCTCAAGGAGAGCGCTCTACCACTTGAGCTACAGCGCCACTTCCGGTTTTCTGGTGGTTTATTGGAGATAGGAGTCTCACGGTTTCTCCTGCCCGGGCTGGCTTTGAACCGCGATCCTCAGATCTCAGCCTCCTGAGTAGCTAGGATTACAGGCGTGAGCCACCAGCGCCTGGCTGCATAACTGCTTTTCTATGTATTTGCAAAAGAAATTCAATCCACATAAGTTTACTGTTAGATTTGGAATTTACCGCTTAATTTTTTCATTGTTTTTAAAAAGCAAATAATAAAAGGAAAGTTCTACAATGTAACCACTAATGAGAAAGAATAAGGGGCTGGGAAGGTGGCTCAGTGGTAGAGCACTTGCCTTGTATGCTCAAGGCCCTGGGTTCGATTCCTCAGCACCACATAAGAAAAAAGCTGGAAGTGGCGCTGTGGTGCAAGTGGTAGAGTGCTAGCCTTGAGCTGAAGAGCTGAGGGACAGTGCCCAGGCCCAGAGTTCAAGCCCCACAACCGGACCCAAAAAAAAAAAAAAAAAAAAAGAGAAAGAATAGAATAATATTTTTATATTTTAGAATTTCTAAACCTGTTGTGTTCTGATGGTTTTT
Source organism: Dipodomys merriami (assembly GCF_024711535.1). Classification (NCBI taxonomy): domain Eukaryota; kingdom Metazoa; phylum Chordata; class Mammalia; order Rodentia; family Heteromyidae; genus Dipodomys; species Dipodomys merriami. The sequence continues at coordinate 613,330 of NW_027206083.1, read as the reverse complement.
TTCCTCTGAACTTTCACAATTTTCCTTCCTTCATTCTGTCCTTTCTCTCTCCCTTTCCTCTCTCCCTCCCCTCCCTTCTTTCCATCTTCCCTTTCCTCCCTTTGTGGAGCTGGTACCAGCGCTTGAACTCAGGGCCTAGGCATTTTCCTTTAGTGTTTTTGTTTTTGGTGCAAGGCTGGTGCTCTGCTACTTGAGCCACAGTTTCACTTCTACCTTTTTGAAAGTTAATTGCAGATAAGTGTTTCATGGCCTTTCTGCTTGAGCCTCCTGAATAGCTAGATTACAGGTGTGATTCATGGGTTCCTGGCTTCAAAATTTTTTTGTATTTGCTATCAAAATGTAATTAACATTATGTCCTATTTCCATTTTGCATATAAAACACTTTTTGTAGGCCATTTGAAAATGGAACATTTCTAAGAGAAAACCATAGCCACAGCCACCATAAGGTGTTCCTTGGTAACTAGCGGTGCGGTCTCTAGGCTAATTTATGTACTATTCAGGAATCTTAGGGGATTGTACCCCCATGGACAGTTCTTTTTTATCAGCTTTGTTTTTGACTTATCAGTCTTGAACATATCCTTTACCCCACCTATACTTGGAATTGATTGTGAAGATCAAACATTGAACAGTATATTTACTGTTACAATATTTATTTTATTTTATTTTATTTATTTATTTTTTTGTTGTTGGCCATGGGGCTTGAACTCTGGGCCTGGGCACTGTCCCTCAGCTCTTCAGCTCAAGGCAAGCGCTCTACCACTTGAGCTACAGCGCCACTTCCAGTTTTCTGGTGGTTTTTATTGGAGATCGGAGTCTCAAGGTCTCTCCTGCCCGGGCTGGCTTTGAACCGCGATCCTCAGATCTCAGCCTCCTGAGTAGCTAGGATTACAGGCGTGAGCCACCAGCGCCTGACAATATTTATTTTATTTTTGTGTGCTGATGCTGAATACTGAATTCAAGGTCTTATACTCTTGCTTGGCTTTTTCACTGGCCGAGTGTGTGCTACTTCTTTTTTTGTTGTTGTTGTTGGTCGTGGGGCTTGAACTCTCGGCCTGGGCGCTGTCCCTCAGCTCTTCAGCTCAAGGCGAGTGCTCTACCACTGGAGCTACAGCGCCACTTCCGGTTTTCTGGTGGTTTATTGGAGATAGGAGTCACGGTCTCTCCTGCTTGGGCTGGCTTTGAACCGCGATCCTCGATCTCAGCCTCCCTGAGTAGCTAGGATTACAGGCGTGAGCCACCAGCGCCCGGCTAGTGTGTGCTACTTCTTGAGCCACACCTGCACTTCCAGGATTTTGCTCGTTAATCGGAGAGTCCCTTGGATTTTCTGCCTGGCTGGCTTCAAACCAACATCAGACTGAGCCTCCTGAGTAGCTAGATTACAGGCATGAGCCACTGGTCCCAGACTCTTAAAATATTGCAGCCTCCTGGCTACTTAGGAGAACTGAGATCTGAGTATCTTGGTTTGAAGCCCAAAGAAAAGTGCTTGGGAATCCCAATTAACCAGCAGAAAAGCAGATTGGAGTGTGTAACTCAAGTGATAGAACACCAGCTATGAGCAGAAAAAAGACAGCAGGTGTATGAAGCCTTGCCTTGAGTTCAAGCCCTCATTATTGGCACAGAAAAAGTGCTCAAACAATAGATTGATAGATCCATTTAGCAAAATGTATTAAATAATTACTGACATGAAAATCTGTTCATATTTAATTAGAAGTATATAATGATGTTTAAATTAGGTACTTTCTGTTTTTTCACAGTACTAGAGTTTGAGCTTGAGCTTTGAGGCATTGAGCTTGGTTCGTTTGCTTGGCTGGTTCTCTACCACTTGAACCATGCTTTCAGACCATCTCTTTGCTGGTTATTCAGACTTGGTAATTTTTTTTTCTCCCCAGCCTGGCTTTGTCCAGTTTGGGGGAGAAATTTTTTTTGTTGTTGTTCATGGGGCTTGAACTCTGGGCCTGAAAAGCCTGTTCAATTAAACTGAATGAGACCAGGTGCTAGTGATTCCTGCCTCTAATGGCCTCATGAGGCTGAGATCTGAGAATTGAGGTTCTTAGCCAGTCTGGGCAGAAAAGCTCATGAGAATCCCATTTCCAGTAACCAGTGGAGCTATGCCTCAAGTGGCCTAAAGCTGTAGCCTTGGGCACAAAAGTTCAGGGACAGCACCCAGGCTCTGAGTTCAAGGCCTAGGATCAGTACTAAAAAAAAGTTTATGTACATGAGATGGTGTTATGAATCTAGGAACTCATTACTGAATTAATAAAGTATATCAGATTGACATGTAGTTCTGTGGTTTAGTGCTTGACTTGTTTCAGTGAGACCCTGGATTCAATCCTTAGTACTGTAAATGGAAAAAAAAAAACAGTAGTATTTGGAATAAAATATAGTCTACCTTATCCCTACCCCTAAACAGAAAACATTTATTGTTCTGCAAAGAAACGGAACCTAAAAATCTTTTAGAAGCCAGGTGGCTGGTGTTTCACACCTATACTCCTAGCTATTCAGCCTGAGATATAAGGATCAAAATTCTAAGCCAGCCTGGGAAGAAAAGTCTGTGTGGCTCTCTTGTGTTCCAAGCTGGAAGTAGAACTATGGCTGTAGCAGAGTGACTATAGGCTTGAGTGAAAAAGCTAAGCAATAGTGGGAAGCTCTGAGTTCAACCCCTAATATCTGCACATGTACTCCTCCCAAAAAACTTTTCCAACATTTGTTCTGCCAGTACTTAGAGCCGTCTCATGTCTCGGTGAGATTGTGTTCATTGAAATGAATTCATGCTTTATATCCTTGTCTTCCCTTTAATTTGTATTTTATGAAATGCATCATATAATAGTGTTATTTTAGTAATGTAATATGTATATATTTATTTGAGGTTGAATTGCACTTATTATCTTCATCTGTTTTAGTGCTTTTTTAGGACCAAAGGATATATTTCCTTACTCAGAAAATAAGGAAAAGTATGGCAAACCAAATAAACAAAAAGGTTTCAATGAAGGCTTATGGGAGATAGATAACAATCCAAAAGTGAAATTTTCAAGTGCACAGGTGAGTCATTGGATACCCACTTAGTTTAGTATTATTTATTCAGTCTTGGAGGAAAAAATACCATCATAGCTATAGGAAAATTAGATGGCATTTAAGAGTCTTAGTAATTTTGGATTAAATTGTGTTCTTATTTATGGGATAAACCTTGACTTATGTCTAGATAAACTACTGAAATTATTACACTGCTAAAGAGACCTCAGAAAACTGAGAAATGCTTGGTTATTCACTCCTAAGAATAAAATTTAATATATTCGATTTAAAGCCAAATGTACTGTCTTTTTTTTTCTTTCTTTTTTTTTTTTTTTTTTTTTTTTTTTGTCGGTCGTGGGGCTTGAACTCTGGGCCTGGGCGTTGTCCCTCAGCTCTTCAGCTCAAGGCCAGCGCTCTACCACTTGAGCTATAGCGCCACTTCCGGTTTTCTGGTGGTTTATTGGAGATAGGAGTCTCACGGTCTTTCCTGCCCGGGTTGGCTTTGAACCGCGATCCTCAGATCTCAGCCTCCTGAGTAGCTAGGATTACAGGCGATCCTCAGATCTCAGCCTCCTGAGTAGCTAGGATTACAGGCGTGAGCCAGCAGCGCCCGGCTCTTTCTTTCTTTTGTCAGTTGTGGGACTTGAACTCTGGGCCTGTGAACCATCCCTGAGCTCTTCAGCTTAACACTAGAGCTCTACCACTTGAGCCACAGCACCACTTCCAGTTTTCTGGTAGTTAATTGGTGATAGAGTGTCAGGGACTTTCCTTGCCCAGGCTGGCTTTGAACCTCGATCCTCAGATCTCAGCCTCTTGAGTAGCTGGGATGACAGGCGTGAGCCACCAGTGCCTGGCTTCTACTATATTAGCTCTCAGACATTTCCATACATGCATACAAATAATTGAAAATAAGTTTTATTCTATTTTCATATGTGTGTAAAGTACTTAATTTGCCCTCTCCTTGGCCTTCTTCCCTCCTGCTAGTACCTGATCACCCAGAAGAGCCTATATTACTTTCCTATCATTCATTTTTTAAGTGTGTATTACACAAAGGAATTTTGTCATGTTATTTCACATATATACATATATGCTATGTTCAGTTCAGGATATTTTTTGGAGGGGTCGGTCATGGGGCTTGAACTCTGGGCTTGGGTGCTGTCCCTGAGCTCTTCAGCTCAAGGTGAGTGCGCTCTACTGCTCGAGCCACAGCACCATTTCCAGTTTTCTAGTGGTTTTTATTGGGGATAAGAGTCTCATGGACTTTCCTGCCCGGGCTGTCTTTGAACCGTGATCCTCAGATCTCAGCCTCCTGAGTAGCTAGGATTACAGATGTGAGCCACTGGCGCCCAGCTTCAGTTCAGGATTTTTATAGTGTGTATCAAATTTTCTTTTTCTCTTTAATTTTTCTTTTGGGGGGTCTGGTCATGGGGCCTGAACTCTGGGCCTGACTACTGTCTCTCAGCTCTTCAGCTCAAGGCTAGTGATCTATCACTTGAGCCACAGCACCGGATTTTTTCTTTTTGCTTATGTGGTGCTGAGGAATCAAACCCAGGGCCTCAGGCTTGCAAGACAAGCGCTCTACCACTGAGCCACCTTCCCAGCCCCTGACACTTTTTTTTGCCCAATTTGTGTTTTTTCTCATGCAATAGGAATTACTGTGTTTCTCTTTTTTTTTTTTTTCCTGTCCTGGTATTGATGCTATTTTAAACATGTTTTTCTCTATTTTGCCACTTACACTCAAACTATGTAAATACTGTCACATGTCACATGGAAGTCCCAGAATTCTTACTATGTATAATCATCATGCCGGTTTTTCTAATAGGGCCAAAGAATTATGAGAGGTGGTCTTTTTTTTTTTTTTGGTCCGGTTGTGGGGCCTGAACTCTGGGCCTGGGCGCTGTCCCTCAGCTCTTCAGCTCAAGGCTAGCGCTCTACCACTTGAGCTACAGCGCCACTTCTGGCTTTTTGCTTATGTGGTGCTGAGGAATCGAACCCAGGGCCTCATGCATGCAAGGCAAGCACTCTACCACTGGGCCACCTTCCCAGCCCTGAGAGGTGGTCTTTATGAAGTTTAGCTTCTCACTCATCAATAAAAGTCTACTTATTAAGACTTGAGATATTAAAAATAAGGAAGAACATGAATAAACCTAAAAATGGACGTAGCAACAAATTGGACATTCTTTTTTTTTTTTTTTTTTTGGTTGTAGGGTTTGAACTCTGACCCTTAGTTCTTCATATCAAGGCTAGTGCTCTACCACTTGAACCACAGGGCCACTTCTGGTTTTCTGAGTGGTTTATTGGAGATAAGAATCTCACAGCCTTTCTTGTCCAAGATGGCTTTGAACTGCAAGCCTCAGACCTCAGCCTTCTGAGTAGCTAGGATTACTGGTACCCAGCTGAACCTTCTTTAATCCTTAAATTTACCCTTTTTTTTTCTCCCATTTTGACAAATCTGCTTTTTCTCACCTTTGAGAACTTTTTACATGCTATGTTATCTTTTCATTGTTAAAATGTATTATATAATTATTTTGTACTTTTTATCTGTAATTGCCACAAACTATTATATTCACTCTGTGAATAAAGAAAGTCCATGTTTTATGTACCCAGCACTGTTACATGTGTGGGAAAAGTTATTAGATGTTTAATGGACACATTTCCCATCATGAGTGTCTTGACATGGATGTGAAAGCATCTGTCTAAATAGATAAAATTGTACCTTGAAACAACATTTTATTCTATGAGATCATCTGTCTATGACGGTTGCACTCGAGAGCTTCAAAGTCACCTATAGATCCAACTGGTATCAGGTCTATAGGTGACTGAGCATGTCAGCCTTTGCGTTCTGTGCTTTTGTTCCATTAACATCTTACAATTCCAGGTGACGGACCGGGGGTTGTGTGAGTGTGTGGTGTGTGTGAGTGTGAGTGTGAGTGGTGTGTGGTGTGATTATGTGTGGTGTGTATGGTGTGAGTGTGGTATTAGTGTGAGCGTGTCTGTGGTGTGATTGAGTGTGGTGTGATTGTGAGTGTGAGAGTGTGTGGTGTGAGTGTGGTGTATGGTGTGTGAGTGAGCGTGTGTGGTGTGTGTGTGGTGTGTGTGGTGTGGTATGAGTGTGATCATATGTGGTGTGAGTGGTGCATGTGTGTTGGAGACCCGAAACCTGCCTGAGAATGCTCTGGCCTCTTTCAAACACCTAATTGACAAGTAGCCGTTCTCAGAAATTCCCAGGTGCACATTTAGATAACTTCCCATAACAAACTACATCTGGCTATCCATAAAACTTATCTTATCTCTGGCCCTAAGCAAACGGCGCCTGGCTAACCATAAAAGAAATCACAGGAGATACCTTTAAGAAGAGCACAACGGCCAAAGGATAAGCACGACCCATCCCTGACCCCGGGACTCCTCACCCTTGCTTCTGCAAAGTTTTTTTTTTCTTTTCTTCTTTCCCTTCCCCTGTCCCTTCGGGTATTTAAACCCTGCCTCACTTTAATAAAGTAGACCTTGACGCGACTCAGAATGGCTCTGTCTTTCTTTATGCGCTTGGTCTCGATCCTCTCTCGCCCCCCTTGGTTCTTTTAGGAGGTGGCCCCTCAGATCCCCCACAAAATTACCTGGCCTGCTGGACGGGTCACATGTGCTGTGTGGGTGGTGTGATTGAGTGTGAGCATGTGTGGTGTGTGTGTGAGTGAGTGTTGTGGGTGTGGTGTGTTTGGTGTATGGTGAGTGTGAGCGTGAGTGGTGTGTGTGTGGTATGACTGAGTGTGTCTGTGGTGTGAGTGTGTGTAATGTATGAGTGTGGTGTAGGTGTGGTGTGGGTGGTGTGATTGAGTGAGCGTGTATGGTGTGTGGTATGAGTATGAGCATGTGTTGTTAGTGGTGTGTGTGATGTGGGGGTGGTGTGATTGAGCGTGTGTGGTGTGTGTAGTGTGATTATGAGTGTGAACATGTATGGTGTGAGTGTAGTTGGTGGTGATTGAGTGTGAGTGTGTGTGGTGTGTATGGTGGGAGTGTGGTGTTAGTGTGAGTGTGTGTGTGGTGTGATTGAATGTGAGTGTGAGAATATGTGGTGTGAGTGGTATATGGTGTGTGAGTGTGAGCGGATCAAAAAAAAATAGACATGTGATTTAGCAATTGGAGTAGCTAGGATTACAGGTGTGAGCCCCCAGTGCCTGGCCCCAGGGGCTTTTACCTGTCATTTTAGCTCTTCAGGGGTGGGGTAGGAGAGCTCAGGGTCACCATTAGGAATCAGCCTGGACAGGAAAATTCATGAGACACTTACCTTCCATGAACTACCAAAAGGCCTGAAGTGAAGCTGTGGTTCAATGGTAAAGTACTGGCTTTCAGGAGAAAGGGAAAGCACAGTGCTCTGAGTTCAAGCTCCTGCAGTGGCACAAAGCAAAACAAAACAGAGAGCAAAGTAAAATAATAAATAGTGGAAAATGTGTGCTTATGTAGACCTCTGACATAAGGGCTGGACAGGCCTATGACAAATCTTGGCAAAGTCACCTATGCCAATACACTGGCAGGGCTGACCATGGCCAGTGCATGGTCCCTGAACTAAAGGCAGAGGTCCAGAAGCAGAGGTCCAGCTTCTGAGTAGCTAGGATTAAGCGCATCAAGCTAGGAAATAGACTAGGATTTGAGCCAGAATTAAATGCAGCAAAGGGGTTAAATGTAGCAAATCTGTCTGCCCAGCCTCTCAGCCTCTAGGATGATAACCTTTTGTCCTTCAGGGTTATGAAAGGTCAAACTTTCAGAAATTTGCTTCCTATGCCTTATGTGATAAGAAGTTACTTGTACTTTAAATGCTATTAGACTTCTTAAGCATCCAGAAGTGTAAAAGAGACATCAATAACCAACCCTGGGTTCAAATGAAGTTTTCAGGGTCCATCCTACAGCTGTGTTAGCAGGAAGAACTCTTCAGTGTAACAGTTTATTTCAAGAATAGAGTAGTTGGGCTGGGAAGGTGGCTCAGTGGTAGAGTGTTTGCCTTGCATTCATGAGGCCCTGGGTTCGATTCCTCAGCATCACATAAGCAAAAAAAAAAAAAAAAAAAAAAAGGCTGAAGGAGGTGCTGTGGCTCAAGTGGTAGAGTGCTAGCCTTGAGCGGAAGAGTTGAGGGACAGCGTTCCCAGGCCCAGAGTTCAGGCCCCCAACCAGACTGAAAGATTAAAAATTAGAGTTACATTTTACAATTGCTAACTGCTGGTTTTGCTTCTGTAAACTTGCTTGAGCTAGCACTGACCCTTTCACCGCCCTGGAGATAAATAAAAAGCTTTGGAGTCTAGATGTTGGCCCTGGGACAAGCTCTGTAGTCGTAAAAAAAAAAAAAAAAAAAAACTAACAGGTGGCCAAATGGGACCCAAGATAAGGAACAAAGAGTATGTTCCTCCGCATTCCTGTGTAAAAAATTCTCGGTTTAGGGGGCTCAAGATAAGGACCATCTGGTGAGCCCAACAAATTAGGCCAAATGTTAATCGATCACAAGCCTGTAACTATGTAAACTCCCCTCCAGGGTGACCGCTCCCCCTAGACTTGCCCTGAGCCAACTGTTATTACAAAGAGTGTTATAAACTTCCCCGTGTAGTAAACTGAGCCAATCCCGGGGAACCTGGGGTCTTATGCTAATCCTGGGGCTTTTGTCTTTAAAAGTGCCTGTAAACGCTGCTTGGGGCTTCCTGTCTGCCCTGGACAGAGAGCCCGTTTGTGCAAACGCCAAATAAACTCCTCTTGCTTATTGCAGCTGCTGGTTTGGAGTCTTGGTTCTTGGGGTGCCCTCCTGTTGAAGGAAGCACCCCAGGGTGTCTGAGGTCTTTCACAGACCCCCCCAAAATAAAGAATAGAGAAGTTTCACAAAGGCAGAATGGGTGCATAGATCTAGGTCTGCAAGATGAGGGGGCAGAATTTCAGGTTCAAAACAGAAGCAGGCTGTAAAAGCAACTTAATTGGTTACAAGGACAGCCAGCATTGGCAGGAAACTGAAAAATTTGTTAGAGTTACACAGGAAGTCAGGCTTTTTCTCAGCCTGTTGAAGTAATGACTTTAATTAAAATGCCTCCCTCAGGTTCTGGGAAAGCCTCAGGCTATCATTAGGTTAACAATAGTGAGGTAGTTCACTGGAGCAGAAGCCTACAAGGGCCCTGCTCTCTGGCCTTTGGGAATTGGTGTTTTACTCTGAGTCAGATTTGAAGGCCTGTCCTCTAACTGTGCTAGTACATTTTCCTTCCTTGATCCTGTAAACCATTGGAATTGTTGGGAGGGAGCCAAGTAAACATTCTCAATGTAATTTCCCACTCCAAGTAGAAGAGCAGGGCTCTTTCTCTGCTGTCTCCATGTATTTAAATTAGAATCCTGGCCATGCCCTCTTGGCTCTGGTACCTTAGGCTTAGAGGCAGTCTGGCTGATCTGTGGTTGTGGGAAGGTGATGCTGGCAGCCAGGCACACTGCCCAAGGCCTCAGCACTGGGAAGTGATCCCTTCTTTCCTCCTGAGGTCCTTGAACCATTTTATGTGTACTTTCTCCAAGTTTTCAAGATGAATGACAATTTTAACTCTACCTCTAGAATTAATGTATATATATATAGATGTATATAGATATACATCTATATATATTTCAGAAATAATTTATCAGTATACACTCTAGTACATGGAAAGATAGCCTTAGTTATAACATGATAACAAACATTGTCTGGTACATTTTATTTAATTTTATTTTTTTAATTTAATTTTATTTTATTTGTGAACATACTGTACAGAGGGGTTACAATTACATGGGCAGGATAATGCATACATTTCTTACCAAGCATTGCAGCCTCCTCCTTTGTTTACCCTTCACATCCCTTTGTCTGGTACATTTTAGGTAACAGTTGAATAATGTGCTACATTTTTATAGGATATTCTCTCTACTAATAATTCATATATATAATATATATATATTACTTGATTTATTTTTTGACAGTTGTGGGGCCCGAGCTCTGGGCCTGGATCTTGTCCCTCAGCTCTTCAGCTCAAGGCTAGTGCTCTACCACGTGAGCCACAGCGCCACTTCTGGTTTTCTAGTGGTTAATTGGAGATGAAAGTCTCACAGACTCACAGACTTCTGTGCCAGGGTAGCTTTGAACCGTGATCATCAGATCTCAGCGTCTAGTATGACCGCTGTTAGCTACCTGTACCTGGCATGAATCTATTTCTTTTTGGACAATGTTATCACTACCCTTTCACTCTCCCAGTTTTTCCATTCATCCCTTCCCACAAGAGGCTTGTCTTTTGAGCAAAGATTTTCCATATTAATACCTTGCATGAGTTTATTGTACAGTATGAATTCTCTGTGGTTGTATAAAATGTGTAATTTGAATAAAGGATTTAGCACATTATTTACTTTGCTAAGGTTTTTATCCACTATGAATTCTATTTTTTTTTTTTTTTTGTCAGTTGTGGGGCTTGAACTCTGGGCTTGGGCGCTGTCCCTCAGCTCTTCAGCTCAAGGCGAGCGCTCTACCACTTGAGCTACAGCGCCACTTCCGGTTTTCTGGTGGTTTATTGGAGATAGGAGTCTCACGGTCTCTCCTGCTGGCTTTGAACCGCGATCCTCAGATCTCAGCCTCCTGAGTAGCTAGGATTACAGGCGTGAGCCACCAGCGCCCGGCCACTATGAATTCTATTAAAGGGAGGCTCAGTAACTATTCAGGGCTTTGCTCTTTACATGTGTAGGGATTCTATCCCACAGGAACTCTGTAGGGGTGGAGGAATGTTTCTATTAAGATAAAGAAGCTTTAAGGTTATGTATTTAGAGGGCAGCTGTAGAATCAATGGCTTCTGTTCTCTAAGGCTTCCTTAGTTAGAAAAGGCTTTGCCCATTTTACAGTTTTGCAGGCTTTCTCACTAGTATGAGTTTGATGTTGTATAGGAATGTCTGAACGGTGCTTAAAGGCTTTGCCTCAGTCTTAACAGGTTTAGAGATTCTCACCAATATAAGCTATCTGTTGTCTATCATTTGAATCTTCCTATAGGGCTTTTTTAGATGGTTTATGGTGATAAACCTTTTCTTGAGGATAGAAAATTGATGGATAAAAATGTGAGGGTGGATGAAGTATGTTCTGCATTTGTTGACTTTGAAATCATTCTCTGGAAAACAAATGCTGATTTACACCAGGACATCACCAGACCAAAAAAGATGGTCAGTTTGGCCTGATGCATTCACATGAAACCTGCAAAGCAGAGGACAACAGCAGTGAGTCAAATGTGGCAGAAGAGGAAGGAGAGAAGTGCAGCCCTGAGAATTGTTTGCCATGTTTTGACAAGGTAGTTCCTCACATAAGTTCCTATATCAGGAACTTATGTGCAAGGACAGGAGAGGCCTCTAGAACTAAGGGTGGTCCCAAGCTTCAAGCCAGTAAGGAAACAAGAACTTTGTGGGAACCTCCCTTCCCATCCCCACCCCCCACTCACCCACAGGGAATTAGATTCAGAGAGCAAATTGACTGTGCTTAGATTCTGCCCCCAGGCTCAAACTATGCAATTTTAACATTATTACTGGGATTAATGAATAACATATTAGCTACAGAGTGGTGCTGTGGCCCAGACTAGATTTTTTTTTTGGTCCAGTTGTGGAGCCTGAACTCTGGGCCTAGGCGCTGTCCCTCAGCTCTTCAGCTCAAGGCTAGCACTCTACCACTTGAGCCACAGCGCCACTTCTGGCTTTTTTCTTTTTGCTTATGTGGTGCTGAGGAATCGAACCCAGGGCCTCAGGCATGCAAGGCAAGCGCTCTACCACTGAGCCACCTTCCCAGTCCCCCACACTAGATTTTTGCCCAGGAAACTCATGTAGGATTTCTGACCAACATAGACTATGAGATAATATGTTTGCATTGTTTTGAGCCTATTAAGTCTGTGGTAATTGAGAACAGCATCAATTAGAAACTAATTCAGTCATCAAATTCCCTACAGAATGGCATGACATCTGCCTTAACTCCTGGCCAGAACATACCCACAAATAGAAATAGTCTCTCTACTGGATGTAAGGGGAGGTCCTTCATTCACTGAATTCTAGATAAAAGGCAAAAAGATTGCTATGATCTGCAGAGAAACCAGAATGTCAAGTGAATATTTGGATACTTAAATGTTTAGGCTTATAATGGACAATATTCAAATATTTTCTTATGTGTGTGGGGGGAGGGGTCGTCGGATTTGTACTCAAGGCCTCAAGTCTCTGAGACTTTTTGCTCAGAGCTTATGTTCTATCACCTGAGACACTGCCACATTTCTGGCTTATTTGAGGGTGCTTCATTGGAGATAAGTCTCAAAGCCAGGAGCTGGTGACTCATGCCTCTAATCCTAGCTACTCAGGAATCTGAGATCTGAGGATCATGGTTCAAAGTCAGTCCAGGCAAGAAAGTCCATGAGAGTCTTATTTTCAATTAACCCACACCAGATGTGGTGCTGTGGCTCAAGTGGTAGAGCACTCACATTGTGCTGAAGAGCTCAAGGCAATTCCCAGGCACAACGTTCAAGCTGCACAACTGACCAAAAAAGAAAAGTCTCAAGGATTTTCCTGCCCAGGCTGGCCTCCATCCTCAGGTATCAGCCTTTTGAGTAGAAGGGATTACAGGTGTGTGCCACTCTTTCCAGCTTCAATTAATTTTTAATGGAGTATTTAACTTTTCCTAACCCAATGTGTTAGTGAAATGAGCTCCTTTCTCATAGCTTAGTCCACTCCTTCCCATCTCCACAGCTTAGCATGCTCCTTTCCTAGGCAACACCAGGCCCTTGTAGTAAAGGCAGTAAATAATCATCTTCCAACCCTTTTAACCTTGGGATGGTACTTCTCTGGGGGAGCTACCACCATATAAAGCAACACAAGCCCCTTAGAGTGACCCCAAGTCTGGGCAGTGCAGGACCCCTTATCTACTATTTGGACAGCAGCCATAAATCCTAGTCTGCCATGATGAAGCTCCCGGCCCACACTTCCACACCAGGGTCTCTGCCTCCTAGCCCCTCCTAGCCCCTCCTAAACCTCCTAAGTTATATAGGTCACCTCAGACAATAGCTGGGGCTGCTTCTCACTTCTCCCCTGTGAGAAGGGTTCTTGCTGGCCCCTTTCCTGGCAATAAACCTTTCTTTATTCTCTGTACCTGGATGTCTGCATTGTTTTTCCAGGAAAGTCTAATAATCTAACATGGACTTTCCTGACCAAGCTGGCTTTGAAGTATGATCCTTAGATCTCTGCCTCCTGAATAGCTAAGATGAACAGATGTGAGCTATCAGTGCCCAGCCTGGATATATTTCTTTCTTTCTTTCTTTCTTTCTTTCTTTCTTTCTTT